>NW_010147164.1:0-49015 GCF_000699245.1 Pterocles gutturalis | reverse complement strand
CTGCTGAAATGCAGGCTTCTCCACACTGCTTTTAAAGAAACATGGTCAGAGAATGGAATATCTCAAGCAAAAATTACAGTATAATGAAAATAGGGCATTTATATATATATACATAACATTTAATCAAGCTAAAACAATCAGCTCATCTTTATATTAGCCAATAGTTTCAAAGTGCTAACTCAAAATTCCCCACCTAAACCCCACATGATCATGAGCTGAGAAGTTTGCCCCATCCTGTTCCTAACTGAGAGGCACAGGAATTCCTCTGCAGTCTATTGGAAATTTCATTTGTCTGTATATTGGTACCTACCTGAGTAGAAGAGAGCTATTGAAAGAAATAATTCTGCTAGTGTTAACTGGCTACAAATTAAACTTTTTTGGCATACATGAACAACAAATTATTCCTACATCTGAATACAGCAGAAATACAAACTGCAGGAAACAAGTCCTCCAGTCCTTATGGAATATGCATTAAAAGGTTCAACAAAAGATGTAATCTAAGATTGTACCTTTACTATTAAATTATTGATGACCTACTTCTATTGTCATTTGTACTTGAGTTACTAGAAATTAAAGCAAATATTAAACATCTAAATACAGTGTGCTTGGAAAAAACATATGTTCGTAGGCTCCAGGATTCCCTGCAGTCCCGAAGGAATTTTCATAACCTCACAGGTATCTTCAAGTCCTAGAATTTGCATTCTGCTTCCCAGCTCAGCTTGCACATGTTTAAAAATACATGCAACAAGACAACTCGCTTTTGGCTACACATCTAAGAGGTTCAAACATCTGAATTATTCTGTCTGAGGTCAACTGCGATGTATGTGCCAAATTAGGTTGAAATCCATCTGGGAAGAGCTATGAAATACTAAGATCTTTGGTGCTTGGGAACTTATGCCTATTTCTGACCAATGCACATCTTCTCAGATCTTCTTCCAGCAAAAGGACATATTTTCAGGAATGAAATTTGAAATATAAGCTTACACCTTATGAATCTGTAGGCTTCAGTCATTTAAATTTTGCTGTGTGAACAGATATAAAATGTGAATTATAACAAAAAAAACTATATAACGGTGTTCACTGGTTTCTGGAATTCTGGAAGGCAAAGGATGAACACGCCATCAGATTGCAAATCTTGTTAGCACACGAGTGCATAAAGATAAAACACAGGCTTCCCTAGGCTTTAACAGTCTGTATCGCTATACTCTTTAATATAACCAGAAAATATTTTCCAGGAGTTCAGGATCAAGGCATATACCCTGCTGAAGAGGCATACACCCAGGGTAATTCCACTAAACTGTTGTTATTCTGTATAGATATCGTACAATTTTTATATATATTTCAATATAATTCAGCTAGTTAACAAGAAAACTAATGTTCATGTCAAAATTAATGGTTTTTTTGCACAATTCAAATATGTGAACTAGTAACCCAAGGAACTCTTGCGATTCATACTCTAAAATAATTTCCCATAAATTTCTAAGTGATGGGTGATATTTCACATAATAGCTATCTCCTGAAACATTTCAACACAATTAAGGTAGAGCTAAACAGAACTCAAGTGTTTCTGCTCTTCAGGGATTCATGTTTAAGTAAATTCTCAACCCCCAATCTAAAAGCAATCTTTGCTTTCTCTTCTCCTGAAAAATATAGCACCAATATTAAGACTACTCTTGGGAAAGGACAACTTAAAACAGAATTATCCATAAATGAAAATGCTAATGACATTTGCATTTTTTTCTTTACTAAATACACTAGATTTCAAAACCCAAGTAGGAATTTTAAACTTCTAAAGTAAAGTCAAATAGTTATCTGCCTTCAGTACTGTTAATCTCTCTCCCACTCACCCCAGCCCATCCCCACCAGCTCCTCAGTCTCATTTCTCCTTCCAGGAAGAGAGAATAGAAAAATCAAGGAACAGTAGAGAATAGAGTGAGATGCACTTGCAAATATTTGTTCCAATTCTGAAGAACTCAACAGGATAATCCACTATGTGCTGGCCACATATTTTCAGAAATAGTCAGCATACTACCATAAACCTGGAATGTAAGCCTCAAATATGCTTTAATGGACCGATTCCAAAAATACCATCTATCAAGAAGCTACAGAATAAAAGAACTTGTGTAAGAAATTATTTCTGGTATTCGTTTCTTCCCTAATTATCTGAAATCAAAATCTAAATAGATTATATCCAACCAAAGTATTCTATCTGTACCAGTATGATGTTAAAAAGAAAAAAAAAATAATCTTTATCAGAGAAAGAGAGTCAGAATCTATTAAAACCACCTTGTCTGACACACAGTTATGTAAACAAAGTCACAATGAAGCTGCTTATGATATAATTTTAAAGGGCACTAACCATCACAAAAGTAGTATAGAATACTGCAGCATGCGTATTCTAGAAATATGAAATTGAAATACCAGTTGGGTCTGTTCCATAACCTGAGTGTGCAATGATAAACATGTAATTCAGTTCATACCCAAGACTTGCACAGCTGCTCAAAGAATAGAAGATGCTAGGAAAAGATCTGACCTCGCTGACTGCTACAGGTACCTAATGAACATCTGTGTTTTAGCTCCTTACCTAAGTCAGACTGGTGCCCGAATAACATAATTTCAGAATCTATTTTCAGTGCAACCTTTAAAAAAACCCCGAAACATATACACCAAAAAAAACAACCAACAACAACAAAAAAACCCCATAAATATACACTTAAATTAGTATCTCCTGTTTCTGGAGGAAAAAATCCAAGGCCCCTAACCTGCAAGAACAGTCATGCTAGTACCCTGAATGCTGTCCTTGACCATGGCTCAGAGCAGAAAGTTAAGGAAGAGAATAAAACCAGGACATATTCCTCCTACTTTCTGTTAAATCAGAGATAGCAAGAGAACATGAATGAGCAGACTAAATCTGGACAGTTACACTTTATAGCCACCATGGAAACTACTCTCCATGAACCTCCATAATTCCATTTCTAACTAATTTATACCTTTGTCCTCCTTCATTTCCTCTGGCACTAAGCTCCATAACCCAGCTTCACACTGCCAAGAAGGGTTTTCAAAGTTGCTTTTTCCTGGTCAGCCAGAAGAAACATTAACTAGTTATTCCATGGTCACCTTCTCCTCACACATTTTGGTGGAAGGAGAGCCAGCTCTGAACTAATTCTCCATAGGAGAGAGGGACTACTCTTCTCCCCTCAAAAAAAAAAAAAAAAAAAAATCTTTCAACCTGTTCAGCTTGTTGTGAACATAGCAGTAAATTTCCTGCTCAAAGAAACTCCCTCTCTTCTCCCAGCACACTCCTGCCAGGAGACTCATGACTGCTCCAGCATTCAACTCTGTTATGGCATTTTGGTCCATGAGTCTTTCAGTACCTCTCTTCCTGAACTGCCGACTGTATCTAGTTATGGCTGTATCTAATACCCTTGTTCTCTATACCTGTGAACATTAAAACAACCATTCAGGAAAGTCCTTTGATCTGCTTGCTGATTCCTTTACCTTAATATATGTTTGACCTTCCCAAAACTGCTATATAGAGTCCCAAGAAAGCTGGAGGCTCAGAAGTGGTAAAAAAACCTCTCAGAGGTGAACTGGCTTTACCCTGAGCCCTACCAAAAAGAATAAAATGGAGGAAAAGGAAACTGATGGAGGATGATAAAAGTTTAAAAAGAAGACACAATTTCAGAGAGATCTGTTGCTAACTGAGCTTCTTTGCCTGAACCAGTGGCCAAGGGAACTCAAGTTGCGCCAGGGGATTTAGGCTGGATATTAGAAAAAGGAAATGAACAAAAAAAATTTCTTCACTGAAAGAGTGATCAGGCATTGGAACAGGCTGCCCAGAGAAGTGGCAGAGTCACCATCCCTGGAGGTGTTCAAGAAACGTGTAGATGTGGTGCTTCGGGACATGGTTTAGTGAGTTGGGTGGTGTTGGGTTGATGGTTGGACTTGATGATCCTGGAGGTCTTTTCCAACCTTAATGATTCTATGATTTCTCTGTATTTCATCAGATTCAGTAAATCACTTGGTGTGATGTGGAAGATATGAGTTTTAATGAGAAGACATGAAGGGGAGAAAAAAGTAAGACTGAACAGCAGAAAACATTAGTCGAACATTAGTCATCAATTAGTGAGATTTGTTAAGCTAAGAAACCGTCCTCTCTATCACTGCAAGTTACACTTCTGAGAACATTTGAAGCTAAAAGATAGAAAAAACATTTAAATGTTTTTTCCTCCCTAGTTCCACATAGGCAGAAAAATTTAAAACAAACAAAAAAATTAAACAGACCTTCTAACAGGTTGCTTTCCACCTGTAGTATCAGCAATTCTTTAATAAAAGCCATACAAATCTGACCTCAGCCCCAAACAACCTCTACAGAGCTGCAAATGCTGATGGATGGCTACCATATACTCAGAGGACAGACAGCCCTTGCAGAACAGGGATAATTTGAGGGATGAACGAGATTAACTCAAGGTACTTAAAAGTCCCCTTCTCTCTCTCTCTCTCTTTTTCTCCCTCCATGGGCACTATCTCCCATGAAGGCGACATGCCAGAAGAACAATGAAATTGGTAAAGCAATAGAGGGAAACCCCACAAGGATGGATTAAAAAAAAAAAAAACAACCCTACACAGAAGTAAAACCTAAATTGCTTCCTAACTCTTTTGTCTCAAAGAAACATTCAGAGAAGATGCTAGTATTTGCTCCCCACACCCTGAAAGTGCCCTGCAATAGTACTATCATAAGCTAACACTGTTCCATTTCTACAGACGTGTTAGGACCTATCACACTAGTATCTAAGCAAATTATACCAAAACTGTTATCTTTGTTTTCCTTAGTGTGACTCATGCCAGCTGGACTAGTCTAAATATTATTAAACATCATTAAATATATTATGTTTGAGCTTAAATCATACCAGCAGGGCTAGTTAACAAGAAAAAAAGAAAAAATAATATCTTAATAAATCACGTTCAGAGGCTGTGGTGACTGCTGCTACCCTAAAAACACCAAAGCTTACATACAGTCTCAGTTACTTTCCACAAATGGAGAGGTATGTCTACCAGTCCTTCTGGCAGCATTTCCACTGCTGTCGCTTGGTAAAAGATTCAAAAGGCAATCCAGGAAAGTCTATGACTTGCTATAAAAATTAAGTGCTTAAGTGCCTTGATGACATTCCAAGGGGAACTTTCACACTTACAAGACTAAATTTCATTGACTATCCCTGGAAAGGGACCTGCTTTCTGTACTGCCAGAAGTATAACCCTACTTTTATCCTGGCATCTCTAAGAGGTACTCAAAATAAAAAGTCCTTGTCAGCACAGTACTGAGAGAGACAGCTATTATGAACAGGGTGATTCTTTTACAGCACCAAAAAACCCACTGAAAAGTGCGTTTACAGATTATGGTATTTACACCATTGCAACACTCAATATTTTTATGGATATTCTACACTTGTGTATATGTACAAACACAGCAAGCTATACCAATTGATGTGGTTTGTGTTTGTGGAGTTGATTTTTTCTTTTTATGAGCTAATGATGTTTATAGTCTCAGAAGCTTTTCAACAGTGACAAATTCAGTATTTCAAAAATTGCATGTCAAATCTACCATGCCTCTGGGAGGACAAATTGGCACGTGTTACATCTGCAAGTCTGCAAGCACAACTGTTAAATAATCAACAGGAGGAATGCAGAGTACATCAAAGGGAAAAATAAAACTCATAGTAGATAGTAACCACTTTCTTCCTTTCTGGAAAAAGATACTAAGAAGCTGAAAATTGGTCATAGTTAAATCACTATTAATTAAAATAAGCCTTAGCTCCTCTTTCCCCTACTCCCTTTCCTCTCCCTGCTCCCTAATAAAGACTGAGAAAAAATCAAATGCCTGTGTAATGGAAACTTGCACAACCTCCAACAATTTGCATTTAGAGGTGAATTAAAATTCCTTTGGTTTACACTATAGTGGAGATTCAGTTTTGGTAACTTTTTTCTAAATGTAACAGAATTTTCCATAAGAAATTTTAGAAAAAAATGTTTATTACAGGCATAGAGAAAATAGTTCACACGAGAACTTTCTGGAAGTGCCTCTAGATCACCCAACAGAGCTTCCAGTTCCCCCAAACTGTTGATTTCTATCTGTGCCACCACTTTGTTTCTCTGGTGAGTTTTCTCAGCAGCATCATCCACATCACACAACCACATGGGTGCAGACACAACTGTTCGATAGACAAGTGGCCCCAGGGAGCAAATCAGACTCTAGGTACAGTACGGAGAATGGAAATATTTTCTGTGCATGCACAAGAGGACAGAGAAGGCAATGTCCCACTACCTCTGCCCCAGGCTCCCCAGGATCCCTAAGGCATTATCCAGAGGGAGGGACAGGAGAGGATGTCTGAGTCTGAGGAGAAATACACATATGCACAAAGACATCAGCTCGCTGGTTTCCTCATTCTGGTTTAGCATCTGTATGGATTGGAACTGCCATGTGACACTAAGTTGCAGAGCTCCCACCTCTCTTGGGTGTCTCTATTCCTTTATTTTTTAAATTCTCAACAGATTTTAAAATTAATTAAGAAGCTGAGTCACAATCTGATCTAGTCCCTTATTCTAAAGGTTAATAAAAGCATCCAAGAGTCACATTAACATAACAGCAGCAAATATCAATCCAGCTTGAGACTGAATGCACTAAATTCAGCCTTAACGCCAACTATGACCTGTTGCATCAGACTTCAAATTTATGTAAGAAACTGATACAATCATAATTTCCCATCCCCTAAACCCTTTGAGGAAAAAAAAAAAATCTAAGCAATTTAAACAAAACAGAAGATTGACAAAGAATTCTCTTTTTTACTAATACCTTCTTCTAAGCTCCTTCTTGGAACAAACTTCACTATATTTTTCTTGAAGCACTGTGGGTCTACAAAATCAGAACTTGCCAGTGTAGGGACAATGCTGGGAAGGATGAAGAGGAACGAAACAGATTAAAAGGAATAACAGACTTAGATCCTGTTTGCAGTATGGGTACAACACACCAAACAGTATTTTTGCATGCAGTAAAATATACACACGTTCTGACAGAGTTAGAATCTAGCGTAAATTCATGGTTTAGAAAGTGCCTTTGTGCCATCCTTGCAGTCACTGCATTCAAAAGGATGAAAACAGGAGTGGAAGAACACCTTTAAAATACCTTTCACGTTTTCTTCTAGTCCAAAATTACAATTACTACACACTTTATAAGCCTGCAGCCAGATTTAGTAAACTGCTACTTACAGCTCTTGCATGACAGCCAACAGATGAAAGCGGTGAGTGAGAGCTCTCATTCACTGCTGCTAGCAACCCACTGCCTTTCTCATCCCTTTCTTCAGAAACAAAGATTAGGTGGGGGGAAATAAGGTAAAGTGTTATTTTTAAAAGTCTGTATTTTTAAATTACCATCCAGCAGCTGGCTGAGTTCAGCTCTTATTAGTTGCCTCTCATCTCCCACTTCTGTTTCCATAGAAACCTCACAGCAGCATTGCCTGCCTCACTATCCTGAAGTCTTCAGATTCAGTCGATGCCAAACCTGGCTGGGCAAGCTGGCAGAGGATAATGGCAGCAACACTTCAGCGCTAAGGTCCACGTTGTTGGCCTCCCATAGTGTGGAGACCACACATATAAAACAGAGAAGTCACCTCTACTGTATTGCACAGACCGGGACAGAAGGCTGATCAAAATCCCAGCTGCTTCCCTTTTCTCCATCACCCCTGGACAGATGTATATGTAGACTAGGATGAAGGACACATTTCAGTCCTCATAAACTAAAACCCACAAAGGTTGGAAGATCATTTAAATGGAGGGATATTGATCTACATAATCAGCACAGCAAAAGTCAGCCAGCTGCTAAGCAGGGGACTCCTCCAATTCTTGCTCTCTTTTCCTTGCTTCTAAAAAAGTGTATTGGGCAGTGTCAGGAAAGGGGTTTAGGAAAAAAAGAGATCAGTCTGAATGTTCAGAGGTGCATTGTAACAACACCTGTACTGTGGAAAAACACACTTGGAAAGCCTTTTGTCCATGGTATTTATCTACTTAAATTAGTTCCTCTAGGAAGATGAACGTTCATTCTAGTATCAATCACTTGTTTTACAGAGAGAAGGTATGGGCAATTAATTTTTACTTATTTAAATGATCTGCAAATTAATAATCAGCTACATTTTTTTTTACCTGTTGCAGCTTCTCCATCACCTTTATCCCAGTTGGAATATACCAAAAAGTGGCGTTTTGACATGACAGCTATGCGTCACCAGGTGACCAAAACAGAACAGTCAAATGCAAGAGCAGGTACTACTCAATAAAGACTGCCCAAGGGGACTAATAAAAACCCCAGGATGGTGAATTCCTCTGATCAAAAGGAGCATGCACATTCAGCGAGACAGTCTCTTAGTATGGCTTCCCCTGCCAACCCCAGTTAATCTCATTTCAGTTTGAGTAAATTATACTTAAAATAAACCAGACTTTCTCTCAGGCACACCACGAGAAGGAGAAGTGGGTTATGGAAACAAGAACACTATAAAGACTGGTACCAACTTGCTAAAAACTAGGCACCCTACAGAAACACTCAACTCTGAGTAAGAGGTGGCAAAATCTATCCTGTGGAAATCCAGAGAAAGGAGGGACTATCCTTACACATCTGAGAACTACTGCAATAATATCTAAACTCAATTCCTCCTCCTTGTACCTACTAGGCCCTGCAGACAGTTTCTCTTCAAGAGATGTTCCCACAGTGTGTCAGATCTCCTGACCATCCAGAAGCAACAGAATTTTTTTTCCATTTTTCCAATGTATTAAACCCTCAACCTACATGAAACATGTACTTACTGAAACATCAAACCATGCATTACGGAACAGATTTTGAGTTTTGGTGGGTAGGCCTACAGGTTACACAATAAACATGATTAACATGTGAATATATATCAAAATACATCCACAATGTGTAAGTTATAGATACTCCTCATTTGCTGTTTTTAATGAAATGCTAAAGTAAACTGACAATACAAATGTGTACCATTGTGCAAGAACACATTCGTATAATCAGCTTTTATTATATCTAGAGCTGTGAAGGAATTCTAGATACAAAGAATGTGTAAATAATGTGACAAATATTAGTTTTTAAGGGAATGTCATGGACATGGAAGGTGATGAACTGTAAGGATAAATGTCAATTTTGTGCAATAACAGTTTTGAACCAATATGCTGAACACAGATAGCAGCGATCACAAGTTACTTTTCAGGAAGACTGTTATTTTCTACAATATCAGTACACATTTATTTATGGTGGCGAAATTTTGTGTCCAAACCACTTGATAGTTCCTTCTTCCAGAAAGCAATTTTGTAAAATCGTGTACTTCAGCCAACTAGTAAATAATTTGTTGTCCAATAAAACTTTTCAAAGGTATAATTTAGGGGGCAATAATACTCAGTATTATGGATTTTTTTTTTCTTAATGTCTGCTGCATTTCACTGAATGTTAAGTGTGAATTTGGTTTCTTGGTTTTTTTCACAGAAGGAAGAGCACAGCCTGCTCAAAGCAGCGTTCCTGGTACGGGACAGCACAGTTCCTCTCTGGGTCAATGCAACAACACTACTGAGACACGATGAGCTGATTGTTTCATTTGACGGAGAAACTTACAGTGCCTCCATTGTGCTCACTCTCTTTTCAATTTGGCATATTTCATCAGTGATGGAAACCAAGGTTAGTACAATGGTTAAACAGCAAAATGAAGGCTGGATGAGTTTCCAACAAGTTCATTTTTCAAATCTACAGTTTCCAGCTAATGGCCAAGTAAGAGTCTTTGGGGCCTCAATTCTCCATTCTTGGATGCAAAGGCCCTGTCAAAATAACAGGAATTAAGATTTTTAAGAAGTTAAGAAGATATTAATCAGTAATGAAATGAAGATTGCTACACAAGTTATTTGTAGAGATAACACTGCCTATATAGTATAGTTGATGTAGCTAAATTTGAAAATTTAATGCCAAAAGTTGAGAGTATTACAAAAACTTATTTCTTTGGGTTCAAGTCAATGCCATCAGCAATGAATATGCTGCCCCCATTTTCTGATGCTGCAGGCCCAGAGGAAGACGACAGCTGCTATTGAAGATAAAGATGATTTTGTAGAAGTGCTTGAGGAATTACTAGCAAGAAATGAAACAGCAAACTTCTACCCTTTAAAAGCAAGGCTGGAACCCATGTAATCAATAACAGTAGACTGAATAAAAGCAAAAGAAGCTAAAGGAAATACCTTGATGAGCTAGAGAAAAACCCACAGAGGTAAGCAACGCCTCTGGAAAATGTACCCTATCAATTTTAGTAGCACACTTGCAATTTAATCACAGGATAGCACACTGAGAGCATTGAAAACTGAATCTGGAATTCAAGGGGGTCTTTCATTAGCATTCACGTTTACGGAAATAAAATCTTTGTTTAAGAGACTGACCTACAGACTGATCCAAGTGGTTTTGCAAGAAACCACATTACCAGTCTGGAGCAAGAAACACTGTATCAGATCCTTTTCAAGATGTAAGTGCAGAGAAAGAAAAGCATCCTAATCACAGCGCTAATTGACACTCAAAATCACCAAGGCAAGCAGCTTTTGCTCCAGAAAGCATAGGAGCAAGAGGGACTGCATAGTGTGCCAGAGCTGCTTTTCCACAAACTCTATTTTAGCTCCTGTCGGAGCCCTAGGACTGGCCCTGTTGAAAGGGCCAATGGGCCCTCCCCAGCCTCCCGCCACGCACCACTGCCTGCCCGGCGCTGACACCGGGGCGTGCGCAGCCGTGCAGTGAGCTGGATCCGGCGATTGATCTGCCTGAAAACTAACCCTACCAGGAAAAGAAAAGAAAGATTAGTTTTCAGCTGATCAGCAAGCTTTAGAAGTCATTTCTACAACAAAGAGAAGGAGGCAGGACCGGCGCTTTCCGTGGCATGGCTGGCCCAGGTCAGCTAAGCTGCTTCAAAGGCTCTTGCTGGCTCCTTCATGCACACAACCAGCACTCCGATAAGCAGCCACGGTGGTAACCATCTGCGTACGCACCCTTTAAAGAGGTATTTAGTTTAGCGGAAGGCAGCTTGGCCCGCAGTTCAAGCCGAGTCAACTCATCGAGCAGCTGCCCCAAAAGGTCTCTAGCCAAAGAGATGGTAACTACCTCTTCCTTGCATTTTGCAGAGAGAACGATACATCATCCTGTATTTGGGGCCTGAAAATATTTGATATAATTGGTCAACAGTATCATCGGGATGACTGAAGATGATGAAATTGACAAAGAGAGACAAACAGTGAACGGCTCTCGCTCAGCCGGGCTCTGGCAGAATCTACTGACTTACAGCAAACAAAAAAATATGTGAAACAATATTCAGACAACCTTGAGGGTTTATTCTGGTTGTCACTTTATTTCAACAAAATGTTTCCTATTTAAAGTTGTAATTCTCACAAACTGTAAATTGACCACACACACACAATATAGATAGTTAGATATATAAACACACTGAAATTAATTTTAAAGATTATGATAGAAGGTACAACTTTATCAGACAAAAATTAAGGCTGATCATTAATTCAGAACTGGACCTTATGATGCTGTGTTTAATTATACAACTACCTTTTTTCTTTTTTTGATAGGACCCCTATCTCATTAAGTGTACAGGAAGATTGTTAGTGAGTAATGGATTATTACAGCCAAAGGACTCTATTCTCGGGCATCTTCAGCCTGCAAAAAGATATACAGACAACAGCAAAGATGAGAAAGATGTCCAGTGGAGAAGAGCAATGACATAGTGATGATACCTGGTCATCTACCAGATGTTAAAAGGGTTTGTGCTATTACCATTCAGCATTAAAAGTCCTCCTCTGCAGGTAAAATAAAAAACACCTGAGTCACGCAGACCCTGCTTCCATCCCCCATGAGACTTTAGTCAATAACATATCTCAAGAAAGAGATAAGAACATAAAGTTCCGTGGACAGTCAGACACTGAGGTATAGCAAATTATGCCAGAAAATTAAGAATAAGAACCAATTAATAGCCTTAGACCAATTAGGTAAATACAAATGCATGTCCGATGACAAACAGTGAGAGTAATAGAGACAAATACGTGGTGTTCGTTTGTGAGACAGGATTGCCCCCAGCCTGTGCTCAGGTGGGTCCCTCAGTTGTCCCAGGTGAAGGGAACAGGAGCCAAGGGCTTTTTCCCCAATGAACCACTGACACCTCACTCCCCACTTGTGGCCAGGGGCAAGAGCAGGCTGGGCAAGCCAGACCTCATTTGGGACCTACTTCATTTGGTGTCCCCAACACGTGATCTGTGCCAAAGCTGACAGAACATTCAAAGGCAAAAAACCTCAAAAGTCTTTAGCTTATAATTGCTCCACACTGTTTTACCTGTGTATTACCTACTGCAACCTCATATGGTGTAAAAAAACATTAGTCAAAACTATGTACCTTCCAGAAATTTATTCATACACAGTTCTGGCTTCATCCAAAATTCAAATGGTCATGGGAATTGGTTTTACATGTCACAGCTTGCTCACTCTGAGTACATCTCTGGGTAGATGCATACATGTCATGAAAAACACGAGGGAGACAAAAAAAAAATCAAGATTTATAACTACGCACTGATTTATACATTATGATCTATTCTTCTACTTCTTTTCCAAAAGAGAATATTAATTAATATTGTTAAAGGAGTCCACAGTGAATATATCCAAAATATGTACATGTTATCAGCAAGATTACATGAAAAATCATGCATTTTAAACATCAAAAATACAGGTTTTTCCACTGTTATACCTTTATTTCAAAACCTGGAATATAAATTAGCCAATAAGGCAGCTGTTGACAAAAAACAATAATGATCAACTTTATTCACAGATAACCATTGATTAAAATAAGTGTATAAATATTTCCTATTTTTCTGCAACAATTTGCAATTTGATGGATCTTACTTATACTAAGCTTCATAAATAGAAATTGCGCTACAGAAATTAAAACTGCAAAACCAGTAGAGGAAACTTGTTCCATAAGCTGAAGGAGTCCCAGAAAATGCAATGATGGGTTTTTTCTCTCACTTTTTTACTTCACTGAGGTGGTGGTGACATTTTTGCCAGTTAATCAACACTCTTGTATTAGACACTACTGAAATACAAAGACATAATGTCTGTAGTCTCTTCTTTAAGTGGAATTATGGAGCTCTGAAGCAAGTATTTCAATTATTATACTTGCATTTTAGAAGACCAAAATGTAAAAAGAACAAGAATAAGGACATACTGTGTGTCCTGATGCTACAAACCCTTACTCCAAACGCAATTTTCGCCTCTGTATGCAGAAACCAGTTAACTTAAGTGTGAAAAAGATCGACGATATACACACTCTTCAACACAACATATTTAATCATTGTGCTATCAAATTAAAATTTTTCATAAAATACTTTTACTAGATATTTTTCTTTACATTTGTAGAAACAAATAGTAAACACTGAAATACTGTCATAGTAAAAATAAATTACACCTGATTAGTATTTTTAAATGCTTTTCTAAGACATTTCACTTTAAAAAAACATTTTTTAAAAACAAGGTCTTTTTTCTTGCTAATGCTTAAATTAAAAAAAATATTTATCAAAAGGTCTACTTCAATTGTGCAAGACTGCTCTAACAGTTTCTTATTGTATAAAGCAGCCAGTATATGAAGATTGGACTATTACAAAGCACCTTCACAAGAAGAACATCCAGGTTAGTTCTGTAACTAGCATCTCAGACCATTTTTAGCAATAGCTACTAATAACTGATACTCTTAAAAGCCCTGAAGCAGTAGCACTATTGTGAACTAACCCCAAGGAACTGCCTCTGCAAATTCTGCTATCAATCTGACCCTGAAAAGCAGCTCAGTAGTTGCAGAAACCTTCGTAAATTCCATCTCTTTGAGAATTTATTCTGGTACCAATTATCATCTGTAGAGTATATTGGGAAGATCTGTCACCGCTGTAGATTCAAATTTTAAAAATTCACCTCAGGACTAAAAATTGGCTCAATGGGTTCAATTAACATACTAAGTCTCACTGTAGCCTATTACTGAAAATAAACTAAAAAAATAAGGCTTCAGGAAATACTACTTTTACTTCAAGTACACTAGCTCAAAAATACATACAACTGAAGAAATATTTTTACTCCACATGTGCTTAGCTATACTGAACTCTATTACAACAAGCCATTCCTTACTTTTTTAAAAAGCAAGTTTGAGGTTCCTTTAAGCAATACATTTATAATAGTAGCAAGTGTTAAGATCAACAATTGATCTGACTTTTCCCTCTATAGAGTAGTAAATCTATGGCAGCCAATTTAGTAGAAGATATATTAACATCCAGCTCCATACAGTTTTATTTATTTATTATGTAGTCTATATTACAAAAAAAAACCCTAAACCAAAAATCTCCCACCAAACAAACAACCGAAAGATTTTGCATCTGCTATTGTGTATTCAGAATCACATTTGCTCAGTCTATGCACAACTTGAATGACTACCAGCAATTTCAATGCAAGAAAATGATTGCTGCTCGTATTATAAAAACCACTTTATATTCTCAATTACCTCTTAGAACAGCTCCTACTGAAAGAAATTCTAATATACGTGAAAGACTAAGCATCATTATGAACCACACAAGTAGTACATGTCTGGTAGTAACAAATATCTGATATTACTTGAATAAAATGAACTTGCCTAAGAAACTGGGAATTTCCTACAGCCAAGCCACAGTTTATTTGACTGCAAATACTTTTACAGTTGGTAATAATGAAGTGTCAGGCAAACAGTCTAAGAAATTGTATTCCTGACTTTTTAATATCAGCACAGAATAAATTCATAATTGATCAATTATATATTCAAGCGGGGAAGCATAACCCTAGCCTTTCATTGTCAATTGACATAACAGTCTCATCACCAGAGAGCACAAATGAAATGCTAATGGCAGAGAAGATGAATGCCAATTTCCTTCACTTTGCTCCAAGTTTCAGTGGCTTTCTACAATAAAAGATAGCTGTTTGTGGAGACTGGCTTGTTCCATACCATTAACTCAGAACAAAACATATTTTTAGTGGGACAGCAGTGTTTACTTGTAAGAACTGATGAATTGTACACCACCATTTATCACTTGTAGACAAAGACATTCAGGCACAATTTTGGACATAAATCAAGGTACATGCTCCTAAATAAAAAAGGGATTGCTTAAGTCCCTAAAACTGCATAGATTGAGGTCAGATTGGCCATAGCAACCAAGAATGGTACTTAGGCCTCCAGTAAGACTTAGCAACCAATAAATGAGCTCAGATCTCTTTTCATCTCCACTGGTGTGAAAGCCAAAATTAAAAAGATTAGATCACGCTGCACCCATCACAATAGACTTCACAGTGAAAAAGTCATTTCTAGCCTTTGATTCACATCAAATAAATAACATTCATCCCTTCCATAATGAACAACTTTCAAAGTAAATTGAATCTCCATAGTGCTGCTTTTCCTTGCTCCACCGTATTTACATAACAATATATCACAGGAAGCTCAGAGTGGGTCTTGCAAATGGAAGACTGAGAATAATGCATCTTTAGCGCTGATTACACTATATTCCGCTTTAAAATGCTTACCATTTAAACATAATGCACTGTAGTTTATAATAAATAATACACAATGCCTTAAATCTTGCTGTATGAAACTTTGTCATTATTTCAATATGGAAATTTCATAGCAAACAGCTCCCTCCACCTTTCCTTTCCAGACCTTCCATTTGAGGATATTCAGCAAATTCTACTTTCCAGGAGCGCTGGTGATACTATCTGTCTAGCGTTTCCAGGAAAAGGGATAGGACACTATTTCATTTTTACTGCCTCTTTTTGCACTGTTGCTACTCTCCTTTATATATCTTTTCAAGTACTCCAACAACTCTTTTTAACATTCCAAACACATCGGTAACTTATTACTCCAATCTCACACAAAGCATTAGGTATTGCTGTTTTTCCTCTCCCTAGAGTAGTAGTTATTTGTAAATAGGTGAAGCTGATCACAGCTGCACGAACGTAACACAGATCTAACACACGAAATCAGAAAACGCATCCAGCAAATGTTTGCGTTGTATTGTCACTGTATGCCCTGTATTTCCCACACTCAATTTGCCATTATTAAAAATGGATCATCATTCCCTTCTTACTGCAGGTTGCATAAACTGACATTTAAAGGAAAGTGTTCAAAAGCAATAAATTGAAGCAAAAATTCTACACCTAATTAAAAATATGCAGCAATAATTTCACCCCTCTGCTGCAACGACTCATGTAGATTATACTATTTGAACTCAGCAGGGAACCTCATTAATTTTTAAAACTCTCTGACCCCAGTGCAGTTAAGGGTGTAAAAATAATTACAAATTAGGGTTGAGGGAGCACTGTTTTAATATTGCATGTGCTATCAGCACACAACATTCTATCGGGTATGGATATTTATTATAGCTCAGCATAATTTTAACACAGCCAAAATGAAGCTCCATGGTTAATTTTAAAAATGCAAATGTTAGAAATGTTATATTCTTAAGAACGTAACTATAGTAGCCACCACTTCCACAGAAAAACCCTGCCTGCTTTCTGCAAACATTCTCGGAACACAAAGCACGGCAATTACAGGTTTAAAAGCTAGTAACAGCCTGGATACAGCAGTAAACTAAAATATTTCTATAACAAGGCATGTTTGCAACTTAACAATTTCTAACTTATTTAGAAGGCTATAAAATAATTGGCTGAGGGTATAAATATTCTCTCTTACCTAAAACTTGTCAGAAGAAAGATCCTTCTCCATTGTTGTCACCTCCAGTGCCCCCTCTTGCCACCATGGAGATGGGTTCTGCTATGTTTATTGCTCTGTGCCTCAGTTACAGCCATGACACTAATCTGCCCGCACAGACCCGCGAAGGGGTGTGTGTGTGTGTGTGAGTGTGTGCGTGTGTGAGAACACAGAGCCTGCTGACTTCAGGACTGGGAACCTAAACCTCAGGCCAAGTCAAGGCTGGATGAAAATGATCAAAGCTCTGTCCCTCATCAACAGAGTAGACAAGATTTCTCTCTCCCTCCCTGCTCCTTCCCCCCCAATGAGAAATAGGGCTGTCATTAGGGATTCCCACTAAAAAGCCTCTAACAGAGGCAGACCTTCTCCAGCTTGCTAGTGCCGGCCCAGCAGTCCGTGCAGAATACAGGTAGCTATTGTTCCCGAGACAGATATGTAGCCAGCCACTCAGACTCTGACAGATCTCAACAAACCAGTGAGCCTGCCTTCAGTTTAACTCTTTATTTACTAGTGCTTTACTTTTTACAAAGATGTCCTTTTGCTCTGGGGAGGGAGGGGCAGGGAAGGAAAAAATAAAAAAAAAAAGAAGAAAAAAAGGATCAGTAAATTGTTCTGGTTTTGTTAAGAAAAATGTTTCAGGTTTCATGTATATTGGCAGTAATCCTATGCAAATTTAGGGGGATTGATTTTAATTTTGAAGTCTCATCTAGTCTGGTGTTGGACAACACAGCAAAAGCACACCAGCATAAAACAGAATCCCAGTTCTGTAAGGTAAATAACTTCTGCTCTTCCTTCCTCTGAATTCTCATAATTCATGGGGAAATAAAACAGTTTGAAGAGATATCATGCATCTTTGCTCAAATATTCTAGTTATTAAGAAAGAGAGCAATTTAGTGCAAACACTTCAGCAGTTTCTCCACCAGAAATCAGTTTTCAGGGTCGACTGGAAATGAAGTTAGCGTCTCCGACAGAAACCTGTGCTAGAGCAAGTAGATAGTTAACTAATTATCTGGCATAAGAAGAAGCAGATACTCATTTCAGTCTTGCAGCAGTTTTATATTCCGATAAGGAGATTTTACTTGCACAAAAAGGGTTTTTTTTTAATTTCACATGACATGGAGCTTAAGAATTTATTCACAAAGACACAGTCAATGAAGCTGTTAGAGAAAATATTCTGACATTTACACTCTGTGTCTGACTTTTAGGAAGTAATGTGTTATTATATGAAAAGCTAATGATTTTGCATCCTGTATAAATATTGTATAAGTTCAGCCTGGGTGTATACTTCAGCTTTAAAACACTTTTTTCCCCTTCTTCTCTTTAAGCCAGTCTTAAGTTCATTTCAAGCAGGTTGCAGTAGGATGTGTATGTGCATGGGTACACTGGCTTTGGGGTTGGTGTGCTGGTTGGACTGTTTTAAGTCAATTTTAAGATGTAAGGGTTGGAGATTACAAGACGACTTTCCACCTGGCAATAAAATCAGATTTATAAAATACAGGGGATTTTTTAAAATATTCAGACTGCTGACACAAGTGCAAGTTAGAGCCACAATATCAAAACCAATATGTTAACCTGGCAGAACCCATCAACTCAGCGAAGCCTCCCTACCCATTACACAAATAATCATTTTATCAGTAACTTTAGAATGACATGTTAAAAAAAACTGCATGTGATTTATTTTGAAAGTTCCTAATGGTCACTTTACAGTATTTCAAAGCAACCTTTCTGCATGTTTGAGAATTCTATTACACTCCTACAAAAACGCCAGGCATTCAGTGCCTTTCAAAATTCTTCCAGTGCAGCAAGGAAACAAGCAAACAGGAAAGCAAAATCAGTGTTATTCAGGGTAATGCACCCTGTGTGGCAGAATACTTTTAGACTACTCAATGCGTTTTAAAGAACCAGGACTCTGCATTCACAAACCCTGTTGCTGTTTAACTCCAGTATCTCACTCATGTAAACTGGATTATCAGTCCTTAAGGACAGAGACATCCATGGAACTGTACTTTTTATCATTAGCTTATGTAAACACCCAGTGTTAGGTAGGAAAAAAGTTTTCAATTATGAATACATTTACAAATTAGTAATGTTCTTAGATGAAAAGATGCATTTATTACAAATTCTGAAGCATTCTGCACTGCTTTCCTTTGTGTTTTTGGGCAAACTGGTAACAAACTGCTGCCACTAAAACCAAAAATGTAATTAAAAATTGCTGGGGACATACATGCCAGGCAGATCATCACACACATGCTGGTGTGGAGTGTGGAGGAGCTGTGCCAGCCCCTTGCAGGGGAGAATCGGCTGTGAAGCCCTGACACCAAAGGGCAGTGGAGTACACGTTACTGCCTGGAAAAGCTTACCCTACCCAGCATGTGTATTACACTGCAATATGGGAATTACTCTTGCATGGGAAAAGAGTAGTCTGAAGCCCATCCAAGGACCACGTGACAAGCTCCTGAGCATGGTCACATTTGATTTCAATCTCTGGATAGGCCTTGCTCAGTGTAATATCCTGGGATATTTCACCTTGAACTGAGTCTCCCACACGTCTTCCAGCATCTAGTTATCCCAGTACGTACCCATTAGCTGCCGGATTGGTATCTACATGAACACAGACGGCATTCAAAAACAACACAGCATTAAAAAACATGAGTTTACGGGAGAATGAAAGGGAAAACTTTATGCAGCCAGCTCATGTCAGACCTGGGCGCCTCACGGGAAGATGGAGAAACTGGTGCTACAAAAGCAAGACCTCCTCCTCAGAACCCCTCCCTGTTTTTACCAGAGTAATCTCCAGCCTGTGCTGTGAGGGAAACAACCTTCTTTAGGCTTTGAGACAAGAGTGGAGAGAAGTATTCTGTCCGAAGACTTCCTGCACTCTCTGGAAGTCGCCTTTGAGCTGGAAGATGGCCACTCTTCCCAGTCAAGTCTACTGCAAGTCACTGGTAAAAAGTACAAATTATGGGAATTATTTAAAGGGTGATGTTTGCTTATACTGATTGGTGCTAATTTTTTTGGTTGATTGGTTTTTTAATAACAAAAAACACAGAAGCACAGAGGGGGGAGGAAAAGGGGACTCCTTAAGGAGGTGGAAAAGCAAGGATTTTTTTTTCTTAATTGTACAGGTCATTTAATAAAAGCAGGCACAACATTGGAAATCTAGTCTCACGTACGGTAGGATACTGGAACAGTTTGAACCGACTTCCCAAAAGGCAAGCATAAAGAAAGACAGGTATGTCCTGTACAATAATCCTGCACCTGAGCATTTTGCTTGAGAACAGACTGCTGGAGTCATTTCTTTCAGCTAACCCACACAGCCCCACTTTGGTGAACAAAGCCACATACCAGTATCATGTATCCATTTTCCTTCAGAGATTCCATTTCAATGATTCTTTAGTAAACAGCTTTGTATCTAGAAATTATTCATACCAGATATTAAAAAAGCACAATGTTTCAGTAACTAACTGCATTACAGAGGTGAAATATACATAATTTATCAAGCGTGCAACCTCAATTAACCTTTTGCTTCAGTTTGTAGACAAACCTATCTATAAAAAGTGAGCTCTCCCCATGATCAAAAATCAGTTTTACAACTTCACACTGTTTGTGGCTAGCTCCCTATATAAAATAAAATAACATGAGGGGATCTTTATGACCTGCAATTTAAATTTAACTCACTGTTATTCTTGATCTTAATTTCCTTAATACAAAAGCTCCTATAAAAAGTCATATGAGAAAGAACCGATTTTTTTTTAACAAATCGTATTTATTTAAAATGTGCTAACTAGAATTTGTTATTGCAGAAAATACTTAAAAACGCAAGATAGCAAGCATAAAGATATAAAACTATTTAGACTGAGCCAGTGCCTGTTTTGCTTAGGATGTAGGCAAGTACAGCTCATAGTTTAGAAAATAACTTACAATTAACAGATGCTCAACTATGTTTGTACACTGTGATACAAAACAGCCAGGAATTACAGTTGATAAAGTATCCTTAGCTTTCCCAAAATTTGATATACATATTATTAATGAGATAGCTTTTCTTTAAAATGCTGTGCTAAAGAGCACAACTTTTTTTTCCCCTCAACTCTTTCACAGAAACATAATTAGGGTATTGCATTCTCTGCTAGATGCTTTGTGAAAGCAAATGTCAGGGATTACGACTCAGCAAGATAATTACAAACATTCTACATAATAACATAGGAAACCAGCATCAGACATACTTTTCACCAGTTCATGTTCCTTTCACAGATTACACTTTTGATATGTGATCTGTTGGGAAAAATGAGTAGAAGTTGACAGTATCTTTTTTTTTTTCCCCTCCCCTGATTACTTTAGAGCTAATATCAGCAGATCAAACCACTGTTCAAATAAATGCTTTTCTTTTTGTAAGGTTTCAGATTCTGAATCCCAAATACATACTTTACAAAACCTCCCTCCATTCAACACTGAGCCCAAACACTTACCCATCTAACTGGTAGTAGATGAATTACATCAACAAGGCACATTCACATGTTGAGTAAATTAAACCATCTCTTTTCAAAAAGTTTACTTTTTAAATGAATTTTGTACCTAGTTCCGTTTCAAGACAAGATAAATAAATAGAATGAGATAGCTCCTTACAAAAAAAGCAAACGACAACAAAAAACCCACAACAAACTCCCCAAAACAACACACCTCCCCGAAATGTGATACACATGAATAGAATTTTTCACTGTGGTTCCTAAATCACAGTGGTTAAAGTAACCAGATTACATTACAGATATTCCAGTTTGACAGTTCACTTTGTAGCAGGAATTTATATTTATCAATTGTTTTAATCAGCTTAGATGGATTTGGACCTACCGCTATAAGTGCTGATCCACAGAATTGCTGTTTCAAAGGGCCATGAGTAAAGTAGCTGGATGGAGAAAAACCAGTCAGGACTGCCCCTGTAGCTTCAACCTGCTGTGCATAGTCTTCTTCCTTGGAATTTTTTGACAAAAGTCAGAATACAACATGATTTATTAACGTAGCAAAGTCATTACAATTCAGAGCTAAAAGTGTTATTGGACTTCCCTCCAGCTAGAGCTGTTTAAGGAAGCCTTTAAAAAGCAATTTAATTCCATTCCACAAAGTCAAATTTTCTCCACAGATAATTGGTTTTCATTATATATATAAAAAGCTGCAATGAAGTCAATATGTCAAACTATATATTTTTTGGGATTTATTACTGAAAGACTGCCCTGCTTTTGCAAGAATTGTATTGCTTCTCTTTTGCTACTGTTAACCTGAAATCTTTACTGTTAATAACATAAGCACACACTATGGTAGCATTCACCAATGTAACATGAAATCTGAGTATAATCAAGAATTTGTCTGGTCTCTCACATTTATAGTCAAATAATTTCATGCTGTCATCTGTCATAGAGTAAAACTTCATATATAAACTTGCTCAGTAAGAGTTAAAACATTCACACTGTTTAGAGAGCTTGAAACACTTAGCTGGAAAGTACTTGTCTGGCTTGGGTCACAATCAGTATATTTCAAAACTGCCATACTAAAACAAATATTAAATCCTGTTATTGTATACATATATATATATAAAATACACAATAATATGTATTACCACTGGGCATATTTATATTGAAAGAGCCTAGGAACAACAATGCTCTTTTGAGTGTCTTGAAACACCAAACTAGCAAAGCTTACACGCTAATTACAACAGAGCAAGCAAAGAGATCCAAAAGCTATCGAAGTTGGAAATGCAATAATAGGCATCAAATTTTTCCACAGTCAAAGAACTTAACAAAAAACAACCCACACTCACTCAAGACCTAATCCTGTTTAAAGCAGGTATATATAACTAAAAATAATCTTCAAGTTAAAGTAACCAAATGCAATAAAAATACTTACCAGATATCTCATCTTCCTTAGAATTCATGTCTTTTCCTAGTTTTCTTTTTTTTTTTTTTTTTTTAAATAACACAAGGAGATTCAAATTTAAAGTCTGTGTTAGTTACTGTACTCCTGTTCCAGCAGCTCTTCAGTTGTAGGTACGGAGGAGCTTGGCTGGTATTGCTTTGAGATAAAGAGAGTGGCCTGTGTGAGCCAAGATATTCTGTACTGTCTGAGGATCTCTGCAGTGCTCTTAAACTCCTCCACCGAGACAGGTATTTGTTGCTGTCTGTTGTCCAAACAGGTTCATCAGAGCTCTTACAGTCACCTTCATTTTTCAGTCGTGGAGGCCCTATGTGCTGAGAGGAGAGAGGTTTCTTTCTCTCAGTATTTATTTGCTTTTGGATTGGAGGAAGAGTCTCAGAGATTTTCAATTTGAGATCAAAGACAGGCACATGCAATGGGACGAAACACAGTTTTTTCAATTGTGCTCAGAACAGTAGTCCCTGAGTTCCCACATTCAGTGTTCCCAACTCCATAAGCTTCACAGGGGAAAAAAGATGGATAGTGATATATATATACATGCACACAGGCACACAGAGACACACACACGCACATTTTAAACATATTAGTTTTCCCCCTTGCAGCACTGCAGTTTCTCTACTGTCGAATAATAACTGTATCTGAAAAGAAAACACTTAATAAGGCTAAGGTCAGACTGCTTAGACTTGGCATTTGCTGCGATAACAAATCAGAAATGATAGCATCGTACAGATTTATGAATTTTTTGCCCCCGCAGTCACAAACATCAGACGTTTACTTTATAAAGAAAGCTTTTAGATTCTTCCTGCAGTTTCCATAGTGATTTCATTTTTTCCCTTTTATCACAGATTGGCTGAAGTACTGCTACCCTTTGTGCTTTAAAAGGTTTGTGCTACCAACTGTCGATATAAAGGCACTGTAGCTAAAGCACACATGCAACACACACTGTCAAAAATAATTGAAATAGATAAATGCTAGCTAAAAAAGGTTTCGGTATTTTCTCTGCTTGTCTCAAAGAATATAGTAGAATAGTATTTCATCTGAATAAATGTAATTAACTTGAGCGAACCACACTACTGTTCGGTTTCCCATAACCTAAGATACTTCTATGAGAGCACTCACAACACAAAAAATAATCTCCACAAAAAGCTTTAATACAGTTTACATCATGCAAAATGCCTATGCTTGTTAAGCATAAATGAAAGCGCTTTTCATTAATTTTTGGAATCTTTTAAAGACAATGCTTGTGCCAATGATATTTCTCCTCTTTCTAATAAGTTTATTCTTTCAGAGAACATAATGGTTTAGGGAGCAATTACACTGTTTCTGGCAAAGCAAACAATGTTCTCTTCTGCTGGAAAGATAACCACCTTTCAAAGTAAGCCTAAAGGATTAGTTTCTGTTTAACCCCTTGCTAAACAAATGAGACCATCGTCTCCTCAACAAAACAGAACTCAGCAAAGTAAACACTTTTTTATTCAGTTATCATGCCTTTAAAAATGTAGTCTTTAGATTGCAGTATTTCACTATCCCTCTTTCAACCAGCTTAACAGAAAGTGTGTGCACGGTTAACCCTAGCCAGTTGCTCCAGTCTCATGAGAGTTTCTATTCTTCTAAGTCTGAGACGGTCCAATTTATTAAAAATCCTGAATTCATATCATGTAGTGATAAATATATTACAAAAACTCTTAGAGACGGAAATTTTCCAGGGGACTAAAAATAATGAGATTCCTTATTTTCATACAAAATTGGCAAAGTTACTGCAAAATTCATAGGGAGAAATATTTTAGAATTCTACAGAATACAGTACAGTCAAACAGTTATTTTAATTTAGGAAAAAAAAAAATCAGGCAGCTTTCTTTTGCATGTATTTATGAAAATAAATTATTTATTTCCAAATACATTATCAACGGCAAACTATCAAACTCATTGTCTTATTGTCATCTAGTTACAAGGGGAATTATACAACTGGCTTTTGCTGTTAGGATATTAAAATCAATCATTAGGCATTCACATCCACTAAACAGGCAGTAACTATGAGCATAAAGTATGTTAATACTGTCAATAAAGTTTATTGGACGAAAGAGTTTACAGCATGGTGTAAGTGAAGGACTAAATGCAAATTGATTACCGGTAGAGATTTAAAATAAAAAGCAGACAGTTATTAAGATTACGTTGATTATTGACATACTCCACAAGTGGTCCTAGTTGAAATCAATATGGACAGATCTGGCAGTTTGGGGAAAATGCAGGTACAGCTGATGCTGCCCTGGGACAAAAGGGTGGGCTAGCCAAGCTCTCAAAGCTCCTCTTACCCCTCATAAGCAGCCACCAAACCGTCACTTGTAGCAAACCTGACAGAATCTGGACCTACTTTCCACCACAGCCATCTCAAGGGTCATTTAATGAGCCAATTAAGCGCCGTATTCAAGTAATCAATGTCATCTGACTTATGATAATAAACATTGCCTTTGTGCAGATTTTTCATGCACTGGTAAAAAAAAAAATAACCCATGCTAAACATTAGTGATTAAAACCCCAACTTTCTGACCAGATTACAACTTTTCACACTTCCTTTTTTAAACCTTACAGTTATTTTAAAAACCTGCATGCACAATACCTCAACACAACCTGAATCACTCTAGCAAAATTTCTCTGCAAGGGAAAAACATTGTTGTTTAAAAATAACTCATCAATTAAAAAATATGAAAAGGTTTTGTCCTAGAAGAGTAAAGATAAGAAATCTGTCTTTTACAATAAAAAAAAAAAATAATAATTGAAGCTAGCTTCATCCTACCTAGAAACACTAAATTGTATTCTCACAGGACTTTCTTTCCAAACTTTACATATACAAGATGTTCAAACAGTTCCTCCAAGATTCACAAGACAATCAACTTTATGGGGATTGTATAAAACTGTTGAATTTATCCACCATTTTTCTCTAAGCCAGGGAACCCTCAGGAAATTATTTTTACAGAAAGAAAACACTAAGTATTTTCTTTAACTGTTAGGGACTAAACGGGGCATTTGAAATGAAGAGCTGACCAACAGTCTAAGTTGAAAAAGAATTCATGCTCCTTTACACATGGCTCTGCATATTCTCCTTGGAGAAAACTCTTTTTGTGCTAACTAAAGGAAGCAAATATTTGCTGCTATATGCTTTTAGTTAAATCTCTTTTAGTTAAAATGATTCTTCAGTTATGCATCTGACGGGCATCTAGGACATTCACTCATGCTCTTCATCAAATAAGAAAAATAGGTCAAGCTCAGAGTGGGACAGTCCCTCCCCCTCCACAGTCCACAGGTAGACCTCACGCAGATACTGTTTGTCTTTCAGCTTAGGCAGAAGAGGCTAATACTTTTAGATCTCACAGTTATCCATTAGAATATGTAGTAAAAAACAAACATTCAATTATTCTTTCTCAACTGTTCTTCAGCCATGAGATCCTTCTCCTCATCCTCCAGACTAGGGGGGAAGAGGAGAAGGGAACAAAGAAACAGACTGTAATTATATTTTTCCCTATTGGTTACCCTGCAAACTACCCAAAAGAAATGAAAAATACTCTTTCAGTGTCATTCCTGGACACATAGTGAGGGACCATATTCTCCTTTAAAAAATAAATGTCTTTTCTTTCACTCACCTAGTGTTTTCTTAAGTTTTCTTTCTGGGGAAAAAAAAAAATTCTACTTTCTCAGAGTTCCCAAGATCCTCTTCTAAACCAAGGACATTTATTCAAACACTGAAAATCTGCAACATAACATGAGCCATGAACTACAAAATGTTTTAAAATTTACAGTCCTAGTTCAATCAGCCAAAAACTCTGCAGTCTTAGATCACAGAATCAGAGAATATTTCTGGTTGGAAGGCACTCATACGGATCATCGAGTTCAAGTCCCTGCACCAGCTAAAACTAAACCATATGCCTAAGAGCATATTTCAGACACTTCTTGAACTCTGACAGGCTTGGTGCTGTGACCACTTGACCCTGGGGAGCCTGTTTCAGTGACCAAACAACCTCTCAGTGAAGAATCTTTTCCTAATGTCCAATCCGAACTTCCACTGATGCATCTTCATTCCATTTCCTTGTGTCCAAATGAAGTCCTGACTTATTGACCCACCAGCTCTAGAAGTCAGTAGTCTTATTTTCTACCTGCCAGCATCAAAGCCAGTGACTTACGTGGACCCGGGAATTCCCTATTTAAGGTATCAGTCATTTCCTGAGACAGAACAACCAAAGCTCTCCACTGAGATTTCAAAATATATTTGGAAAAAAAAAAAAAAAAAAAAAAAAGCAGCCTTTTAGACTATCTTTAAAATCACAAAGGTGTTTCTCTTGTACAGTAAGTGGAATCTAAGAAATCATTTGCTTCCTAACAAGAAAAGAAATTGCCAAAGTACAGGAGGTGCAACCTGAAGTGCCAGACTAGTCATTGGAGCTAGTTCTAAGCTCCTAACTCACTTTATTTGGGCCAGTGTTAGAAAATACAGAAGTTCTTAATTGCTTTGTTTTCAGTGACGTTTCAACTTGATAAAATATGCAGACATAAAACTGTTTTCTGGAAATCTTCCTTAATGAATGAAAGCATCAGATGCATCTAGAAGAGTGCCAGCTCTGAATCAAGGACATAACTAATTGCCTATGCCAGTTCAGTAGAAAATTTGCACACAGATTTTTCCCTTCAAATAGCTGGAGACACATAACTGTGCTACACAGAAAATCCTCAAACATATTTCATCCATTCATTCAGAAAGACTGTTTTCAGACCTTGCAAATTTTTTGCTGAAAGACAACTAACCCGGATTCCATTACTGGAGTACCCAACAGCTTCACAAGTGCACCCTCTCATCATTGGAAATCAACAACTAATCACCAAGAGACAAATCCTTTTAAAGCCATATCTATTTGCACATTACATGGGAGTGTGCTTATGTGTGACTACTCCTGTACATGCATCTACCACAGCTGTGAATGCAAATACCTGTAGTTACTACAATGCATGTATTAAAAACAACAACTGATTTTGGTACATCAGCAAGTATACACACATTAAATCCTTGCCTTAATAACACATGAGCATTTTCTAAAAGGTTATCCAGGATTATGATTCATACCTATCATGTTATTTGTTCCTCTGCCCTTTTCATGGCTGAGAAGAATGTTTGAGAGATTAAGACAAAGAGATAGGGTGGTTTTTTTATTTTATTGTTTTCTACATATTGCTGTGTATTTCCACAGGCAAGGTCAAAAATGTTTCTACCGATGAAAGCAGAGATTAAAACAAGATTTATGATGATTCTTAGCTTCTGGGAGAATCCCAGAGTTTTGACGTGATCCCCAAGAATGTTCTGTGTCCTACAGAGATAATCTTTAACACTACAAAAGAAGCTTACATTTCAGTATAAGAATTAAACTTTCAACCACAGCTTCATCTTGGAGCTTTAAGCAACCTTTAGATTGGAAGAATCTATGGGAGGAACTTGTTCAGAATCCCTGATTAAAGTAAGGTTAATTTTAATCACATACCATAAAAAGAAGTACCAGAACAACAGTATTTAGAGAAAAAGGAAAATCACATTCAATACACACACATGAGGACATGTCTAACTTTACAATAGACATAGATAAAGTATCTGTAGTTTTTGGTGTCAATAAAGTTCCTCCTAGAGTCCTCTAAACCTTGCAGAACACATATTGTTCCTTGTTTCTATGCTGCATTTTTTAATTCTATAGATGGAACTTTCCAGTAATACATCTGATTTAAAAAAAAATGTGATCTCTTTGCAGACGGTCTGAAACAAGAAGAGAAAACAAAGAACTGCAATGCTCATCTTCCAAGAAATGCTGCAAAATGGATCTCTGACCTACAGTTTTTCATTATTGATACCAATCTGATTAAACATGATGAGACACAAAGCCAGTCACCCCAAAATCCCAACGTTTTACTCTTTGTCTTCCCATCCTGATGGAATCCATTTTTTACTGTGTGATTTGTTTTTACTCACAAAATGTTGAAAGAATGCCAAATGAGTGCGATTTTAAATTACGTTCTTCCTTTATACTGGAGCCTGAAGAAAATAATTTAACAAAATATCTGAAGAAAAACATTTTACATATGTTAATACAATAACAAGCATATATTCTTCAGAAGAGGAAGACCTGTACAACATTTGCATTTCAAAGACTATGTCATTCAAGAAAACTCTGATTATGTGCAAAGCTCTACTAGTTTTATGCATGTACACGTTAGATTTTTATTAAGATGAATCATAAGTGTTTTCAAGAGATATTTTGTTAAATTCTTTATCAAATTCAGGAGAGGCTTTCTGAAAATCTAAGGTAATCAATACTGAACCTTAGCCCATAAAGCTGTGGATTAAGATCCAAAGTTGATCATTTTAGAATGCAATAGATCTTTTAAAATAATACTTAGCATTTACTAACTACACTAATTAAGCTTCAACATGCCTCTGAGGCAGGCAAGTAAAACCCCTTTTTACAGACAAGAACATTTAGAGCAGACAGAAAGGTTATGTACCTTGTCACTGATTAGAAAGAAAAATCTCTGACCCATAGTTGGAATTCCTTGAGCAAACTGTCAGCACACATCCACACTGTCAAGTTCCACCTTCAACAACTTACAGAGCTTGCATTAAACATGGAACAAGAAAAAGTCAGACAAATACAGAAATGTGAACATATTCTCGAGCAAAAAAGCACTCCAGACAAATAATATTAGGAGACCTGGTCAACAGCATTCCCTGGTTTACTTCCACTTCCTCAGAGTTCAAGGAAATACAAAGGCGGAAGGTAAACGGATTGATAATTATAAAAATGCTGAATCCTGTCCAGATCTATCCAAGAACTTGAGGACAATTTTCTTACTGCAGCTCTGTGATTACCTGAAGGTCAGGCACAGTAGAGAAGCACCCACAGAGGCAATGCTGGATTCTACTGCATAGAAAAATATCCTTCAGGGAACTAGTTTGCTCTTTTCTGAAGCAAAGCGGAAAGCACTTGGTGTTCTCTTGGACAGAAAAAGCGATCTATTTGTGGTGTTTGCTCCCATCTGAAAGAGTGACTTGATTACTAAGTCTTTCCAAACTCAGCTGTATGAAGAGCTGCTCCTGTTGTTAACTTCATCTGGATGTACCCTGTCTAGCGCACACACTGCTGCAGAAGTGATGAGCAGGTGAATGTGCCACTTTCAATGACAGATGGCCTCTGAGCTGAAGGATCTGAAATACACTCCATTGTGGCAATTTATGTAACACACCCACAGTGGTCCTGTGCTGGAAAGAAAAGATTTAAATGTTAGTATGACAACTCTGTTTAAGTTCTTTTATACATTACCATATCTCCACTTGCATGCAAAACTAAACGTAGTAAGATTAGCTAAATACTCTAACATGTTTTGGAGGCATCATTATGTAGAAGAATTGCAAGAACTGGTGTTTAAGAAAACGTGAACAATCATTTCTGAGTCTACATTCAGCCACCCCCATCTCCCATCACCCAAAGCAGTCTTATACTCAGCCTGGCAAAACAGGACTACTAGAATTGGAAGCAAACAAAAAAAAAATCAAAAAAACCCAAAAGGTATCTCAAGTCTTACATGTCCAAGTTGCACAGTGTGTATCCAAGTATCTCAAAACAGTGCCTTGAAAGCTGAGATTGCATTACCTGAGAAGTGCAGAGACTAGACAAAGTCTTGGGGTCTTCTTAGAATGAGACTTAACCTGAAAACAATCTATAGACATTCTGTTGGTCTTCTCAGCTAAAGTAAAGTGTAATTTCATTCAATTTATTCACACATACTTGAGATATAGATTCAAGAAGGTGTAGTCTGTTCTTTTTCTAAAGAAAATTGAATCTTTTAATAATCTACGCTTTCTTCTGCTAAAGATATAGCAAGAGTCACTTATGCCTTCTTCCTTGAGTTGCTGCCACATTTGTTAAATTTGTCAGGCAAAGTAAAGAGATGAAATGGCAAAGTTTTGCATGGGCTAATAAAGCTCAAAGTGTAAAAGTAGGCATTTTCATATTGATTTTGATTAAACTAAATCACAGAAAGCAAACATCATGCTAAAGTTTACTTGCCACCTCCTTAGGGCTGCTGTCACTGTCTCTCTTGCCTCCCTCTTACATTTGTCAGGAGAGCAAAATAACCACAGATGAGCTTGTATCCAGCCTATACTGAAGCAAGAGAACTTGAAAGTTTACAATTCTAGCATGCTAAAAGGCAAATTAACATAATTTAAGACCAAGATAATTTTACTTTTCTCATATACTTTTTATTTTTTTTTTAAATGACACCTGCTCTGTTTCCTCATTTGGTGGAAGGACTGTCAAAGAAGGCAGCAAGGTACTGAAAACATGATCAAAGCCTTGAGGGCATTTGAAGTAACTGGCCTGCCTAGGCAACGTTCACAGAGTTTGTAAAACACCAAGTAGATTGCTGATATCAGGAGGCAGAGGGTTCTTCCATAGCTATGCAGAGGATGCTGCCTTATTTTGGTCAGAGTTAATACAGAGTAACAGGAGGTAACAATAGCCACTGGAAGGAGTGAAGGAATAGCACGAGAGAGTCCCGTCCCTGTCTGGGTCATACTAAGACAGTATTCCCTTGACACAAGGAAGATTTCTTTTCGGCCTAGACTTTCTGATATTTCAAGGCTGGGATCTGAAAAGTGCTTCAAGGGCAGCCTGAATCAGATAGAACCTGACTCTCAGACTGTTGCTCATGCCTCTAAACCAGTGATGATTCAAAATCTCTCAACCTTACCTGAAGAAAGCCTAAATGAGACTACTGCACTTCTGTGCTGATACTTGTATATTCTGAAGGAGATGAATGCCTCAGCTTTTTATTACATTTGCATTCTATGTACTCATTCCATGGAAATAATGCATTAAATAGCCTATAATTTGGGTGCACATCAGCAAAGCGTGCATCCTATTCTCAACACTGGCTTCCCACATTAACATTGTTGCTAGACACTGAAAAGATTAACTATGTAAGCGAAATATACTCATTAGCCTTAAAATGATCATAACAGATCTACACCATAATCTTCAAATTGCTTTTCAAAGCCTTGTTTCTATTTTTATAAACAATTTCCTAACTAAACTACATTCATCATTATGAAAACAAATCATCTTAAGTCAAACACACATTTTTGTCTCCTTGTGACAGACATTGATTGAGAAAGGAACAACTAGTTTCAACCTCCAGTAAACAGCTGGTATCCTTAGATAAGAAAATCTCTGCACACAGCCAAGCTTCCAATATTGCAAAAGAAATGATGCAGTAGAAAGAAAAAGACAACAGAAGCCCCAAGTGCTTACATGAGACAACATAATTTATAACCAATATTCATAACATAACTTATCACATTCCTTTTTGTATTCTGTCACTAAAGTGCAACCACAGCTTCCCTTGGCATCAATGGACTTGTTCCTGGGAAAATAAAACACATCACAACAGGAAATATCTGACTTTTGTTATGAAAAGATCAGAGGAGAATGGCTGAAGGATAAACTTATGCAATAATTAAGCTTTGATATATGACAGTACACAGTTCCTGACTCATTTGTAAGATCTGCATGTTCTGAAAAGTCAAAGCCAAGCTCAATCCCACTACCATTTTAGCAAGTATCTCAGGGTAGAACTGGAGTGCCCGATTGTCATTTTTGCATAAATACTGTAAGAGCAATTCAAATATGCTTATCTGCTTAGAAATCTTACTATTGTATTTAATAATTTTATTTGAAGACATGCCTTCTATAAAACAACAATTCACTCATATCAAATTGGGCAAACACATTAAACAAGGGCAAATAAAGACTAAAACTTGAATAATTATTGTTCAAAGTCATATTCTGGCTGATTCATAGGGATGGCATATAAAAGGCCAAGCAACCAGCCTGCAGTGACCATACATACATTTCTTTCAAAATAAATTAATGAGAAAAATATTAGTTAGCAATGAAAGGGCAGAAAGTAGGGGATTTCTTTGTGAATAAAAACCCTTTTCCCTTTTTGTAAGGAAAAGAGATGCAGAAGATGTTAAATGCCCTCCTTTAAAAATAACTTTAAAAATGTACTTTCCATATCTTTTGTCAATGTGAAAGGAAAACTGAAGAACATTCCACATATACTGAATCTAGACTAGGCCATCGCAATCCTTCCTAAATAAGGGACAGAGTACTATAATCTCCTTATTTGCTCCCCCCTTGCTCCAGGATGTCAGTTAAAAAGAAATCACCAAAGAAGCTGTTGTCACTTCTATGCAGTGCACCATACTCTTGGCAGGCTAGGCAGGAACAAAAAAGCATGCATGGTCCTCCCTCAATTAAGCACTCAGGGCAGACAAAGTGGCCTTCAGCTTCCATAATTAAAGAAGAAAAAGGCAATTGGCTCTCAGGCTATAAACTCTTGCTGAAAGAGCAGCTAAGATATGAAAGAAGCAGAAAGAACTAAAGATCCAGATAACAAAGCTTCTAAGTAGAAAGAAAGAAAAAAAAAGAACAAAAAAGAGGAATAAAGAAAAATCATGCATATAGATAACCATCAAGAAGGGCATTCTTAAACTCCTCTTTTGTGTTTTTTTTATTCTTTAACTCCTTGCTCTTTTCCATCAAATTCAATTTGTTTTGATTTTTAAGTAAGCATAATCACTTCTCAGAGATTGTAAATTATTTCCTGTTCTAAAGCAAAATTTTAAGCTATTGAACTATACACATCAACAACAATAAATCACACCTCCAATATTTTTAGTCAGCAACAGTGAGCCATAATTTCAAACATGTTTTTGGTTATACTGTATCTTATGTCATTCTGGAGGTGCTTGTTTACTGGTATATCTTGAAGTAAGATACATGCCGGTGCGTAACGGTTGGTTGAAAGATATGTTTTCTGCACTCTTCAGGAAAATATCATTGGAGTCAGGGCCTGCTTGTGGGATAGAAACAAGCATCTAGGACTTTATGAGTTTGACTATCGATAAACATCTTAACACTACAACTGTCCAGGAACACCCACATGCATAAGGCAGCAGGAGGAGAAAGTAGGTTACCACTTCTTCTATTACTGAAGAAAAAAAAACCAAACCACAATCTTATTTTCTTTGGGTTACCTATGAAAATAGGTGTTGATTTCACATCCTGTAAATCCAAAAAGGACCAGGTGTTGTTCTGACTGGGTGAAAAAATGACAAGAATTTTCTAAACATTTTTTAAGGGGCCATGAGGAGATGGAAAGAAGGAGAAAGAGATTAAAGTCATATAAAGTCATAACTGTTCTTTACCTATGCAGTAAGGAACAATCTTTAAACAGAAGCTGCCTTTATAGACTCCCTACAATGATACACCAGTAGACTAACTCCAACACCTTATCTGGAAAACACCTAAAGCTCGCTGCTGCTGTTGTCCTGCACAAAGATTCAAAGGATCCCATCAGACTAAAAAGCCAGCACAAAGAAACTTATCCTTCACCTCCTCTACCTGATCCAACCAGAAGCATCTGCTCACACTGTCTGCCAGTCTGTTCTACAGACTTAGTAAAAATGTACAGCTGAAGAGACAGACTTAATTTCAAATGCATTAAATCATAGCCAGACTCTTTTTGGCATAACGAGAAAGAGCTTGCCCACTCCTTTTCTGTTTTATGTATAAAAATGCACTTGCACTGCCTATCATTATTTGGACTGACTGACCTTGAGGGTTTGCATTTTTTGTTTTGTTTCTGTTCTTTTTTTATGTGCATGCTGGATTAAAAAAAAAATAATACTGCATACTGTGATGTAGGGGAAGACTTGGATAGGATGAGTTCTCTGGTTTGTTAGAATAGCACAACCTGGTTGTGTTGTCCGTGATGGGCTGAACTGATATTTTACCCTGCTCCTTTCCAGTATACATAAAAAGAACTGATTAATTGCATTTTAGCACATGCTCCCCACAGTATTTCAGTCCTTGGAAGTACTGCATGACTGCTATGGAACTGCAGCTGGAAGGATGAGCAAAGCGTCATCCAGAACATTAGCTTTCTGAGGAACAGAAGCACATCACCTGTGAAGGCCACCTTCTGTCTGATACCTAACCCCAGCCAATGCTACAGAAGTCCTTTTCCTGAGGTGATCATAACTTATGCACGACATTGTTGAAACCAAAATGATAATAAATGCCCAAAAGGACATTGGTCTCTACATTCCTTAATGTTTAATGATCTTCATGAATGACCATGGTTCCAGAAACCTCTTGTGTGGGAGAAAAGTTACACCTCATGAAGTAAGAAGGCCCCCACAGAGACGATAGTGAGTGTGTGTGCACGCACACGTGCATGCAGGCCATAACCAAGACTATGTATACATGTATCTGTATTTCACAGAGATATGTACACACATACATCCCTAGTGTTACAGCTCCCCAGAGTACTCACACCCAACAAAATAGTCATGCAGCATCAATTTAGGATGACTGGTCTATGTTTTGACTGACACCTCCTCTTCTCAAATGGAAAAATACTTCAAGAATTCTAAAGCACACTAGCCAAAGCAAAGGAAGGAAAGTTGTAGCTAGACTGTTTACCACCAAACCAAGACCATTACAAATAACTCGGTGTACAAGAAAGATGGAAACAAGCAGCAGTTGCCAAAGACATGCAAGATGATGCAGGGTGAAAAAGAAGGACTAATACAAGGGAATGTCAACACAATGAGCTGTAACTTCCTGTGTTGTGTACTGAGATTTCTTCTTTCCCCTTATTCAGTGTGTGTGTGGTGGCAGATTGGGCAAGGCTGACTCTGAAAAGAATTTCTAAATCACATTGTATTACCTGCAGAATCTGTTGGGCAGAAAGCAGAATCATAGAATGTTTTGGATTGGAAGGGACCTTAAAGATCATCAAGTTCCAACCTCCCTGCCATGGGCAGGGACACCCTCCACTAGACCAGGTTGCTCAAAGCCTCATCCAGCCTGGCCTTGAACACCTCCAGGGATGAGGCATCCACAACTTCTCTGGGCAACCTGTTCCAGTGCCTCACCACCCTCACAGTAAATTGTTTATTTCTAATATCTCATCTAAATCTGCCCTCTTCCAGTTTAAATCCTTTACTCCTCGACCTGTCACTGCACACCCTTGTAAAAAGTCCCTCCCCAGCTTTCCTGTAGGCCCCCTTCAGGTACTGGAAGGCTGCTATAAGGTCCCCCCAGATAGTAAGTGTAAAAAAGTAGCGTGATTTGGGTTTATAATCCTTAGAGACATGCATTTAAAATTCAAGCCAAAGGTTATTCCCTTGGCTTTAAAGTTTTCCATTGCTACATCTGAAAGGAGAAAGTTTTGACAACTGAAATCTAGATCTTTGAGAAAAGAATAAAAAAGATAGTGAATAAATGTCTCTGAATATAACTCCACAGGGTTTCTCCTCACAGACTAAAAGATAGCCAAATAACAGTTCTAGACCTGTCCTTTTCTAATATTTTGTCTGTTTTCTTGCTGGAAAAGGTATCCTCTTTAAAAAGGGAAATTCACAGTCTTTCACTCAGTCTTAGGAAATAAAATGGACCACTTTAATAATACTGAGAAGAACCAAAAGTGGATGATGAACCACCTGATGGACTTGAGAGACAAAAAGAGACCTGAGGGCACATTTTTTAACTGCTTGACCTTCAATTAGCCAATCTTATTTGATTCACTTGAATTACTTTGTTGAGATAGATCCTGTTCCACTAGCAATAGTAATAATGTGACATCATAGTCTATTTGATATTCTTTTTACAATGGAAACAAATGAGAAAAAACACTACTCTCTCCTTTCTTTCTTGCATTGTTTAGCAAAATAAAACAAATGCAGGTCTCCTTCACATCATCAGCTACTGTTGGCCTTCACATCTGTGAGGGAAGGAAGCAAGGTCTCTCAGTTATTCATTCTTCATATGTTAAACAACACAGCTTCCCCACTCCTACAGAAAACAGATGACAAAAGCAAGCTGAAATATTTAGGCTGTTTAATGCAGTTCATGAACCTTAAGTCAAGAAAGGAAAATTTACTATTTCAGGGAGCTGCAAAAGTGTCAAATATTGTATGGGAGGTTTTCTTCTGAAATCCAAACAAATGTTTCAGAGCTACAATAAGCCTATTACAAGACTTGAGAATCTTAAGGCATTCTGAGAAGTTGACTTTTCTCCAGCTCAGTTTTTCTTTCAATTCTAGCTTCCAGTATCCCATAGAAGGCATCAGCTCCTCCCTTTCCCCTGACAGCATTAGTCACTAAGATCAGAGTAGCCATCAGATCTGCAATGCTCAGATCCACAATTGCTCTGCTGATGATAGGAAGTCTCACTGTACAAGTTTCAAACGTGGCCGATAGAGCCAAATGCTCTTTGGGAGGATTTCCCACTGGTGCCAATTCCACATGGCCTGGTTCTCATTCTCACACCATTTCTCAGCAAAGGAGGCAGAGAGACCATTAAACTCTATTTACATAGATACACTCGATAGGCACCCCACAGCCTTTCCCCCCACCCCTCCTGACCTTTATCTGCCTGTGCTGAAAGCTAGCTCCAGTAATGGTGCCACTGGGTAACCCTGGATCGACTGCTGGGAAAAGAGCTGTGGGAAACTCGCCTCTGCCCCTCAGCTCAGGAGCTGTATTCATACTCTGGCCCTTGGTACTTTCCTGCGCTATGCTCTAGACACACCTACACCTTTGCTGATCCTCACCTGCTGATCCTGGCTTGACCTCTCCTCCACCAGCCCTGGTCTTGCAAAGAGTTTCCTGGCCCGGGTGAGGGACGTTCACCGTGAACAGAAGCTACAACGAAAAGGAGAGGCAGCAGCAGAGGGCAGCACACTCAATGCTGAGGATACCTCTTCAGTACTCAAAAGTGCAAAAAAATCCAGAGAAGCACTTTAAGAAGCCCTGCTACATGATCTCACCATCTAGCGCGCACTTGCCAGCACAAATCATGGGCAGAAATACACAAAGTATAGTTGAGCTATGGGACAGTTTTAATTTATAAACTTCAGCTCTATAATTTCTATTAAGTATGTTGGCGAATGATAATTGTGGGTGATAAAAAAAGACTTGCATAGTGGGGTAAAGACAGGTGAGCTGTGTGTGATGAGGCTGAGATGCAGACCTGAGTGAAGCACAGGAAATTGAATGACTTAGCTGCGTATTTCTGCGCTTTTTGTCTTTTGCGTGGGAGGGATACACAGTCTAGCACATTTCACTCGCCCTTGATGACATTTTTGGATGTGCTGTTTTATATTTATATTTCAAAACATATACACAGTTAAAATTAAGGTTACATACCATCAACAATCAAGACTCAGGAAATAAAAATCTACTTCTCCTAATTGAACTTATCTAAGTTGTACATCCCATCCTTTAATCATTGCTATTAGTACTGTTTAGCTATTGACAGCATACAGAAGACAACGTATACCTTGCAAGAAATGAAATTTCTTCCATGCAGAGAAAAACAATACAATAAGCATTAGAAATCTGTAAAAAACATTTTTAAAAAAATCTATGTGTAAAGTAGCTGAGCTAGTGTTACCATGAGAACATTCACTTTTTCATTTCCTGACTTCAGAGTGTCAAAAAAATTTACTTATATTAGAAAAACTAATCCAAAAGCTATAAGTTCTCCCAATTTTATTTGTTCCTCTTCCATGATGCAGACAACCATCACCACAGATGAGTCTGCTAACAGTCTGGCTTAAACAACATATAAACCCAGATATTTCCCCAGTTTTTCCAAATAACTAAGATGGGTATTGCAACCAGACAGAAAGCACCTGCCTCATCATACCTTTATAAAATGAGTCAAATGTTGTGTTCTTTCCAAAAGAATTTGAAGGAGAAAGGGAGATTTCTGCTCTTGCTTCAGTTTCAGCTTCTACTGCATCAAAAAAAGAATTAAATAAGAGATTTAAAAACAAGCTATACTATCAGTTTCTAAGTTCCACCAGAATTTTGCTCATTCATTATGAGAAATCGTCAATGAATCACTACAGTACAGCCAATCTGGTGTGGTACAATGACTTAGTAAGAGGCAGCAGTGAAAGCCAGCCTACCTACCTATTTATATCATACTTATCATAATCGCACACATTTTCCTTGGAACTATAACTTACTGTGAGTGAGTCCTATACCACATGACAAGGAAGCATTAGAGGTTACATTTAATTTTTATGGGTTTTTTTATCCCGGTTTCCTAGCTAAACAGACTTATGCAGTCAATACTATCTGCTCTGTCAGCCTGCTTACCACCCTCATTAATCACTTTCTGAACTGTTAGTTTTGCTGAAATTTAACTTGAGGGTGGAGAGGTTAAACACACTGTTCCCATAGGTATTGTCAAAAGAGACTTCTGGTGAAAGAGAAAGACCTCCAACACACACCCCTAAAGAGGGACAGGCTGGGGCACGAACACATGCACCAGAGAAACCACCATGGGAAAGAGCTCAGGCACAAAATCTATGAAAAGGTTCAATCAGTGTTTATATCTTTCCAAGGGTCCAAAGAAAAATTAACCACACGATCAAATCAGTAGAAGAGATTTCATTGTACCAGTGCTCAAGGAACTAATTGCTGTTATTATTTTTACACGGTGTATGAAGAAGAGAAATGGTCTTACATAAGAAATACTGGGTTTATCACATAGTGAAAAAAAGAGAAGCAAATGGTAAAATGCTAGTATTGTAAACATTTTTGTACTTTGTACATGCCAAAAGGAAATAAATTCTGTCATACTGTTGACTTTGCAATGGTTTTTCATTAAACAGCAAGAAAGGATATTGCCAGCCTATTCTCTCTTTCTTTCCAATTCCTGTTTGCCAAAAAAAGGCAGAATGAAAAAAAGCAAAGGCACCATTCATACATATACAACTTAATAATAGTCTTCTATGCATTGAATCGGGACTGCTGCTTGCATTAGTATGGACGACTAAGGGGAAACCACAGCTAAATGAAAATAAAAATTTAAAAAAAAGTTTTCACAAAGTCTACAGCTAAACCTCCTTTAAGAGCATAAGAATCCAATGTTCTACATGAGAAGAGAACTATTTTTAGTTTTTATTATTTTAGTCCCTTATCTTTTTTAACAATTGTGTTAATCATTGGAAGTAATGCTATTGCCCCAGCACCCATGTGGCAGCATGTGGATCACACAGATTTTTGAGGTTATCACAGAGGTAATGAAACATTCAAGGAAGCTAACATCCCTACGCCTTAGTTTTGTGGACATTGAAAAATGGCAAATTCCAAGGAAGATTTCAGTGATTCAATCTCATATGAAGCTTCTCACTTACATCTTTTTCCACCAGCATGGGCCCCCTCCAAAGCCAGAAAAAAAACAGTATATACAGGAATATTCCCATTGATTATTTATCATATCTTCACTTACATGCACTTGGAGGGTGGGATTTTTCATCCTTAAGTTATAGCTGCACTTGTACTATATACCAAGAAATCTCATAGGCAGGAAATCAAACTTCCAAATGAAGAACAATATTGCCTGTCAAGAAAAACAGACTTGACAGAATTTATAGATGCACAAAACTTTGCAGAGAACAGGTAGACCTAAACTAGAAAACTACCTTTTAAAAAAACTATTGCTGATTTCATTTGGTTAAACAGATTTAAATGGTTCTGTGAAATATTATTCTCCTGTCTTTAGCAACTAGTATTGTATCTATTTTATGTAATTGAAAGAAATTTGCTTAAAGTATGATCACAACAGAATACACACACACAGCATTGTGTCTTCAGATAGCAAGAGAACAAATGGAGCAGGCAGGCTGCAGAGCAGACACAATGCTTCCTGCGAGCTTATTAAACTTCTACAGTGAAGAACAGCCCTAAAGCACATAGCAGGCTAATCTTACCAAGCATAATTTCCAAGGTGTGCTATTTCTTTGTAAAACTGCAACTGTTGTCCAAAAAGCTCCACACCAAGCTGCTGCCGCTGCTCACATCCAACTCCTGTGCATGGGCCCCATCAGCAGTTCCTCAGTTTGGGGCCACGTGCTGTAAGACAGGGCGTACTTACAAATGGGGTCACTAACCCAAGGGATATTCAGCTGCTGCAGGTGAATCGCAACCCAGATACGTGTCATGAGCCCCTGAGAGGAAAACTTTGGGAACTGCTGTTCTGGTCATAAAAATGAGAGTAGTAGTCAGGAGGGATATGGGCCTAATGCGCCAACACCTGGTGGTATGCAGTTCCTTGCCTATAAAAGGCAAAGAAGATAAAGGGGGGAAAACCCTGTAGAATGTGGCTTATTTCCTCAGAAGGTTCACTTTTTTTTTCTTTAATCATGTGTGTAAAAATTACAATATTTATGTTTGTAGCAATCCTACCATAACAGTCTGTAAAAATGAAATTCAGTTTCACTTGTCCACTTCCCCTTCACGGGCTTGATTCAGGCAGACTGATCTGCCCTACTCACATGGTACTACCACTGTGCAAACCCTGTCTTCCCTGCAAAGGAAAACCAAATCCATCAACAGTGACACAATTCAAAAGGCGATTCAAGGTACCAAACAAAAGCACCTGCAACGCACAGCCCCTCAAAACCCCACACTGTCATTTAGACATCGTAACACTTCAGTTTTTCATTACAAAAGAAATAAATGTGGCACATAAGTCATAGTCGTCTCCAGGTTGCTGCCTTAATAAAACAAGGTGTCAGGAACCAGTCCCTCCCAGTGCCAGGCACAAAGCATGTTACGAACGGTCAAGGACAGCCCTTCAGACACCTAGGAACAGCCATAACTTGACCCCAAAGGCTGCTGAGATGACATGGCAAGGAGAGAGAAGGCAAGTCCTCACAAAATTAACCTAGCTGACTTTGAAAGCAAAATCGGAACATCTTCAGAGCATTTTGAGACTGAGTCACCCAAAACAGAAGGATGCAGTAGGAGTGCAATATGCTAATAGGGCATCCCTTTTATTTGTATGCAGATACACAGAATTACAGGCATAAAGACATCAAAAAGTACCTGAAATAACATATTTTCTCCCTATAAAATATTTATGACTGATCTAATCTTACATTAAATGTTTCTTAATAATGGCAAACATTTGAGGCATTATAGTCAGTGAATTGCTAGGGGATGCCATGAAACTAAATGCTTAAAACATAGAAATTACCTTTAAGTCCTCTCATTTGAACAAAATTATAAAATAGACAATCTTCTACTCATTATTTTACATAGGTTTTATTATAATAAACAATGTGGTTTGGTTTATGTAACAAAAGTATCCTAATTAGATCTTTCTTAAATAGATACAAGTTTATTAGTTAATGTATTCTGGGTAAACCATTCCAGCTAACACAGCTATCACAGCTAACGCCATGTTTTAATTCTTCCCAGTTGCTAGAGGAGTTATTTATAAGCACAGCATGCAAGCTCATACTCATGCTTCTTTGACTGCACATGAAAATAAAGGACTTTCAAATAAAGAGAGAAAGTAAAAAATTAACAATTTTACATCTAGACTAACCTATGTTTTCAATAAAAGACAAACAGATGGACGTGGCATGATAAATAAAAGACTTGCTTTAGCATTTCCCAGTTTTAGTAAACAATTTGATTTATATCTCTCAAGTAGAGACAACAACAAATACTTCAGTTTTGAAAACTGGCACATTACTTAGAAACCAGAATTTTTTACTTAATTGTGGTAATCCTCTATTAATACTCTAATGCATGCTAAAACATCAGAAGCTCTTCCTTGTCCTTTGTCTTTCCCAAGTGTGACTTCATGACAGAGATAAATTTGTCCAAACTCCCTTCCTTCCAACTCCTTTCTGTTAACACAGTTTAAGTTAAACAAAATCAGCGAGAAAAAGAAGAGGAGGAGAAGCATTTTGTTTTAAAGTGTCATTGCCTCCATTACAAATTTACAGGTATCAGAATAAATGAAGAAGACTGACAAATTATAGATGAGATCTGTCAGTAATCAATCCCCACTCCCACCCCAAGAAAAACCCTTAGTTCTCTTTAAAAACACTGATATAAATACTAAACATATTTCTATATTTCCTTATTATGAGCACTGTATCTTTTTGTCTTCTGCTTTGGCCTGATTTCTGAAGAAATTAGGCTTAATAAGATAACATTTTTTTCCAAGTACAGTAATTTTTTTAACTTGTTGGCCAAGTTCCACCAAATCTGGGAGTGGGATAGTGATCTCAAATCTAAACAGTATTAGAAGTATTTTATTATTTCAACAGCTTACTGTGGTAAGGTCAGTTAGCACACCTCAGAATACAAACCAACACCTCCGCAAATGCACAGCCTGCTTAAATCCAACAGTAAGCCTTGTCAAAGAGAAGATTTTGTGTTGAATTACTTTTATTTTCCCCTTATTCTTCCTTTTAACAGAAAACAGCTTTACTGAAACTGTAACAATACAGAAAATGGTAGCTCTTCCACCACAATTTTCAAGACAAAAGTTCACCTGGGCATTCTGGAATCTCCAAGTTTCAGCATATGTTTACTATCACAGTTCATAATGTAAGTATTATATTTATCACTTATTCATTATGTAAGTATTATATACATAAAACTGTATTTTACGTATATGAATATGTATATAGACGTCATGTCTTGAATGCATACATATATGTTTATATACATATTCATATGAATATGTATATATCTGTATACACACACACACATGCACATAAATATGTGCCAGTTGAAACATTTCAGGTTTTCTAAACAAAAGATCTTCCATTTGTGCTATAATGTAACAGTTTAGCATTTCTAGAAATAATCAGATTTTTGAAACCACTGTGAAAGGAAGCTTAAATGTAACAAAAAAATAGAGCACTATCATAGGTTCCTGGAAAAACAAAACAAAAAACACATGCCAAATGGATTTTCCTTGTGAAAATAAACACACATAGGTTTGATACACACAAAACTCAGGAGCTTGAACAGTTCACAACACAAAATATACACAGGGAAATGGAATACACTTTAGTTCATACAAGCCACAGACCCAAAGAAATAAGGGAAAGCAAAATTAGTCCTGCTCCTCATCACAGCATGTCTTGAAATTGTCACTCACCAGTTTCAGAAGCAAGCACTTTTTTTGCCATTTTAAGGATCAGTTACTTTTCTGCATTGTCTTTAGATATAACATAATACTATTCAGCTCTCTGAAGCTATTAATTTGCTTCACGTAGGCAACTCCCTTCTTTGCCCTCTTGACATACTGTAATCTCACTGTGTCCTCTCTATTTAATTGTAGTCTATATATAAGGTGGACTCTCCCAGCTATTGCAGTATAGGAAAATATAAGAACGTTTTTCACCAATTTGAAGAAAAAACAGATAATAATATGAATCATATTTTATTTACATATAAAATATTAATAAATACCATATCAAGATTTTAAAAATCCAGGCTACAGAAGCTGAAGTAACTACACGACAAGACAGTTGGCTAATAAGTTTCTCATCAACTTTTTTCATTTATTTAAAACTCATTGTCCTCCAAAGACTTCAAACTCCTGTTCAAGGAAGTGACACCACTTTGTACACATAAAGTATATAGATATTACTCTCTGAGATTCAGTATACACCTGAAGCATCTATTGATCAGCAAAACCATCTGTTTTACACAATGTATTGAGATTATTCAATGGCTACCTGAAAGATTTTATGTAGGCAAGTAGAAGATTTTGTGTGTTTCTTAGAATCTGTTCAAACATTTCAGTTTTGAAATGAGGACATGAGTAGAAGTTTAGAGTGAGGAGAATATGAAAAAATTATACACAATTTTAAAGGCTGAGATTGCAAAAATCTTACATGAGTAATACAAAATGTAAATTTCTGTAAAATTAGGCAAACATGACTAACTCTTTGGATTCAGAGCCCATTTATAAGGAGATTATGTTTGTTGTAACATGGATAAAGAATAACAGAGAACATGCTAAAACAGAAGCATTTGCTCAGTGCTTAATCTCCTCTTCAGCTTCCTCCTCCTTATTATTGCACAGTACAACACACTTAGATAATGATAGGAAGTATTATCGCTTTTAGTATAGGAGGTTATAATTTAGCAACACTACCACTCTGTTCAAATTCAAGAAATTCAATTCATAGTACACCTAAATAAAAGATCTTTGATTATGAAAGCAGCATTAGCAGGCATACTACCCAATTATGAATCATGGGTTACACATTTTAAATAGATTCCCAAGAGTAGCAATGTTGGTACAGGAAAAACTATCACCATGAAAAATATGATCTTTCATTCATCACTAAAAAAAAAAAGTCAAAAAATTATACAAGTTTTTTTCTGTTAAAGCAAAATTAACATACGGTATGAGTACATTTACCCTTCCTTGGACAATCCATTTCTTCTTCTTTAAATGGACAAGTCTAAAGCAATATTCCACCCTGATCCCTCTGTCTCTTTTGATCACTGTTTCCTAGACAGAAAAATAGCAGAAGTAATGAACCGAAAAAAAAATTACAGATCTCAAATTAAACACCAGAGACCTATTTAAAATAAAAAAGTTATCCATTTATCACTACAAATTTGGCACTACTGTGCCAATATGGACTAGAATTTCAAACCTTGCAGTCAACGAAGCATAAAATAGATTGTCAGAAATAGTCTGAAATATGAATTCACTGAAAAAAAAAGCTTGAAAATACCTAAGATAATTTAAGAGAAGCAAAATTGGCTGACTATATCTCTAAAAAGTCTCTACCTCCCTTTCTCAATTCATAAATGGCTTTCTCCTAGGTGACTGTTTCACAGAAGTAGTATAACCAAGCTTCTGATTTCCACATTTGAAATCACTTCTTATCTGGAAATTATTTACTCACACGACAAACCAACAGCAAAATAGTAAGCTTTCCCTCACACTGAAGCCATCTTCTGAGAAAATCCAGGAGGTCATGAAGCCCATGGTGTGCTAAACCTAATGTTGCATAAAGTAGAACACCACTGCAGAAAACAACTTCTTGTCATGAAGAGGCATACTGAAATTAATTTTATTGTGGCTGTAACTCAAAACAGAATTAAAAGAGGACTTCAAAAAAATCAAAATCCTCATACTCCAACCATCCCTCAACACACATCTGAATTTTGTTCAGCCTGAGTTCTACTGTTAAAGCTCATGAAAGATAAAGCTGGCTACACCCAGTTGTGACAATTTTCTTACCAGCTCAGCTGACTTGGCTAGATAACCTCTTTAGGCCTACTCCAGGGTACCTGGACAAAACCAAGTTAACAAGGTGGTGTGTACTCAGTTGCCATTTTGGACAAGATAGTTTTGACTTTGCTGACACTGTTCCACAGCTGGGCTACTCCTTTGTTTGCAATCATCCTTTCATTACTAAATGAGGATGCTACAGAACTAAAAAAAATCAACCCTAAAGTAAGAGCAATTATGTCAAAAAGGAAAAGAGTAACAAATATCCATCTAGCATTATGCATTCACTACCACCAACAATGATTAAGAACAGAGGATTTAGCAAGCTTTGAGTTCCTTGTTATCCTGATAGTTCATTAGAAATGATCACAAGCTCATCTGTTGATATACTAAATGAGGAAAAAAAACTATATATTCTGACTATATTTTCTCCGGTAAGAGTAAATAGAATGGAACAGACTAAGAAAAAAAAAAACATGTCTGGAATTATTTCTTAATAATCCAAAATTCATAAGGAATGAAACAGCAGCTGCATTCATATTGAAAAATATCAGAGTCTAGACTCAGAACACTCAACTGCGGCTTCTTTCAAAACACTGACGGTCTCCAACACAGAATTCCTGAATTTTGTAAACAACCTCTCACCTTTGCTTTGGCCAGTGGAGAAGAAGGGCTGGTGAGGGAAGCATACAAACAGACTGCAAAGAAATTGGAACCACTGCCACAGAAAGATGGCAATAATCCAGCATTGAACTAACCCTGCCTCTTGATGCCAGCATGTGGAGAGATGTGTTATTTGTGGCTGTAAATGGGGGATGTCTGCCTGCTGACAGAAAAAGAGCTGATGGCCAGGCAGAAGGAAGGAGAATTAAACAATTGGCTCTTTATCTTGCAGCTATTAGAAGGCACTCCAATGCTTCAAGCTTTTTTTTGTCATATTTCCTCCCCCTTCTCCCCCACTGCGTTCAGTCCCTGTAATCACACAATACTCAGAACACTTCGGTCCAAACCACTTGCCAGATACAGAATCAGGAATTGGGTTTGGGGTTTTGTTTCCTCACAGAGCCCAACTAGTGAAGATCTGGTAGCTTTTTTCATTACTTACGTGATACAGAGGTAGGGTTGTAGGAAATAAGATTAATGTTGATTTGAAAGTCTAAGAGGCAAGCTAGGAATAAGTATCCCACTGCAGCTTTCAGCCCATATTCAGAGGCAAAGACATCCAATAATTCTCAGCAGTAAGCCCCGGGACTGTAAATATAATGGCAATCTGAAATCTTCATGAGTTTCCATTTAGTATTCTTACATCATGAGTAGAAACATGATATTTACCAGTGATTGATATCCGAGGAACATAATCTGTTTTACACCAGCTTATTTATTTATACATGAAGAGTCCTGCAGCTCTGCCTGGAGACAGAGCAGATGCCCTGTGAAATGGAACGGATGTGCTTGTATGCCCCATACTCAGTGCCAAACTGTGACCTTCTACCTAAATTTCCTTTGGTGGTGCATCTTCACTCCATTTTATGGTCAAAGCAACAGTTTACTAATGCTAGTAAAAGAGTGTGGCCAAAAACTCTCCTCCTCCTAGCTCAGATTCCTTCATGGCTGGGATTCTTCTCGCACATAAAAACACCCAGCAATATTTTAAACATATCTTCTCAGTTCTCACTGTCGTATCCGCAAACAAATCAAAACAACGAAATCAGGAACACTGTACACACATGAGCATGCTTAAAGTCAACTCTTACTCTTTTGCTTGAACAAAAGATGAAAGCATATTTGCAGCTTAGTGCAATGTTCATTATTTGTATGAAAGGAAACTGAGGGAAGGTAATTTATGGCTATCTGTGGCCAATAGTATCTCAGAATTACTAGCTGCTTAGAGAGTAACTGGGTTCATTCTGAATACTAAATTTTTTTTTAAATGTTATGACTTTTAGATCAAGAGATGATTCCTCAATAAATTCCTAAGCAAAGTGTACTAGTGTCAAGGATTCATCCTCAGTTTTCCATTCCTTTGATGAAAGCATCTAACACAGAATTCCCAGACATCCTTTCTCAACATATAAAAGGGCAATATCCACAGAGACGCTGCTAAGACTTATGCTGTTAAATGTTTATAAAAATTATTCAGTGATGAAAATTATTATATGAAGTCATATTTATATATGCCATGTTATCCTTCCATTAAAAGTTCATAAGGTCGCCGATCTGAAAGGCAGGCAAGTCTTTTTGCTTCTACATCATGGTTATGCCTAGGAGAATCACAGGAGTAATTATCATAAATAAATAAGTAAAAGTTTTAATCTTGAAATATCTCAGACTCCAGAAACATGCCAGTCTACCTGAACTCACATTAATATATTTGGCACCTGTGAAATTGCTATCAAGCTCTTTCAAGGCATGCTGCTGTACGGGGTATCTTTATATGCACATCTTCAGGCAAGGACTTGATCTCCCTGTGATTGATAGAGGCACTTACTGCAATGGAATCATAATCACAACCGAGGTCCTCTGGAGAAATAAGAACAAATAATAATGACAGTAATGCTTTAATATCCTACTAAGCAAGAATAATCTCTGCTTTATTGTAACTTAACATTTTTTTCCCTATCATTTACATCCATAAAAGTGTTGAGTCTAACTGGTATCACTACGACCACACTCTGGTCCTCTGCAGAATACCAGCCATAATTAAACATCAGCATGATGAAACAGCATACTCATTCAACAAGTCTGGGGTTTTTCATATAAGTATTTTTGAAGCTGAAGAACTTACCTATGAAGCAGAAAGGAGAAGCTTGGAAGAGCAAAGGACAACAATTTTATCATTCCAAGAAAGCAAGAATCCCAGCATTTTATGGCCAAAGCAATGGTTTACCGATGTTAGTAAAACAGTGTGGCCAAAAACTGTCTCCTCCTCCTAGTTCAGATTCCTTCATGGCTGGGATTCTCCAGAGGAACGAAACACCATTTTTGCATGTTTATGGAACACCCTTTGCTGGATAAAAAACTGTCTGGATGGCCGAGCCCATGGAGTTGTGGTGAATGGAGTTAAATCCAGG
>NW_010147163.1:0-10300 GCF_000699245.1 Pterocles gutturalis | reverse complement strand
ACTCACAATTCCCCCAAATGGAGGGGGGGGTAGTGCACTGCTCCCGGACACAGTCACGGAACGGAGATAACAGCCCAAGCGTCCCAGACTGGGGAAAACGACCACCTGGCCGCAGCTAACGATCCCCCCGGAGAGGGAGGATCCCGAAACTCACGGAACGGAGATAACGATTCGGGCATCCAAGACCGGGGTGTGTGTGTGCCGGGGGGAGGAAGGCCTTGAGAGAGAGAGATGCGGAGCCAGAAGAGAGCACCGAAAGCAGAGGCAAAAAAAAAAAGAGAACACTCTTCCAGGTGTTCTTACCTATATACTGGGCATGACGTGCATGTTATGGAATAAATAATTGGTCAGTCTGGTTCTCAGTCTTAACCTAAGAGCAAATCCCAGCTAGCAAGCAGCTATGCCTCTTTGCTCGTCTGCTGACCTTGGCAGCAGAACAAAACATTATTCTCTTATCAGCTCCTCTGAGTGTAAATCCAAAGCACAGCCTCTTGATAGCTATTTATGAAGAAGAAGGAAAAAAAACTAAGAGAGTTAACTTTAAGCAGTCTGTGCTTAAACCACGACATAAGGTCTTGCACTTAACTTTCTACCTAGATAGCACTGCCCACTTGCCAGATGCTGAAGTTTGAGCTGTTACTTTTTTCTTGTCAGATATACACATTTGCTTATAGTCACAGCAAGAAAGAGAAAGGACATAACCAACTTATTTTGCCTGGCTCCATGCTGTGACGATGTAGCTTAACTGGAGTTTTATATCTAAAGTCAGATTTTCCGTTAACTTTAAAAAATGCTTTTTAGACAATGTAGAGTATGTTGTTTCTTAATTATGCACCCAAGAGGTGAAAAAACTCAAAAGCGGACTGAGGTTTTGAAGGAAGAGAGTTTTTAGTTGTGACTTCTAGCATGAAAAGAAGCTTTTATTTTTAAAAAAATGTTGCATTATTTACCAGCGCTGCAGGGCATCAGTAACTTATACAACAAATTATGTGCCATTTGATGATCTATTTCCTGTGCTTCAGCAGAACTTTTCATCTGCTTCTGCTGTATAAATGGCAGTGGCTTTGAAATAATGTATTTGCAATGGCTATTGAAGCCAAGTGAAAACTATTTGTTTTCTTCTTGTCTTTCATTTCAGCTTCAGTATTTTCAATGTACAGCAAGGCATTTTCTCAGAGCTAATGAAATCTCACTGTAAATATGTCGATTTCTGTCTTGCTGGGAGATGGAAATATTTTTTTGACTCTGTTTTTTATCAGTAGGACAAACAAGGTAGCTAGCTTACTGCAGTGAAAGCTACTTCTGAATATCTCCACAGATAGAGACTCCACAACCTCCCTGGGCAACCTGTGCCAGTGCCTGGTCACCCTCACAGTAAAAGGGTGTTTTCTGATGTTCAGAGGGAATCTCCTGTGCCCATTGCCCCTGGTCCTGTCGCCAGGCACCACTGAAAAGATCCACTCTACGGCTTCTTTGCACCCTCCCTTCAGGTATTTATAGACATTGATGAGATCCCCCTGAGCCTTCTCTCCTCCAGGCTGAACAGTCCCAGCTCTCTCAGCCTTTCCTCAAAAGAGAGATATTCCAGTCCCTTCATCATCTTGGCTTTTTACTGGACTCTGTCCAGTAGCTCCACATCTCTCCTATACTGGGAAGCACAGAAGCAGAAAAAATACCTCAGGTCTGGTCTCACCAGAGCTGAGAAGAGGGGAAGGATCACCTCCCTCCACCTGCTGGCAACACTTCTCCTCATGCAGCTCAGGATACCATTTGCCTTCTTTGTGGCAAAGGCACATTGCTTGCTCGTGTGCAACTTGGTGTCCACCAGGATCCCGATGTCCTGTTCGCAAAGCTGTTTTCCAGACAGTTAGGCCACAGCGTATACTGGCGCTTGGTTGGTGTTGTTGCTCCCCAGGTGCAGGACTTTGCACTACTCCTTGTTGAACTAATTTTTTTATTCTGAAAATTACAACTTCAAAGCAAATTCATAAAGAAGAAGAAAATAAACACATCATTTGGCTTTGTTTGACCTCACATAATTTTTGTTAGTTTATTCATTGTGCCAAAAAAATGAAAACAATCTTCTGGGACTCCTCTACGTTGTTTTTCTTTTTGCACCCTTCTTTCCTCTCTGATTTTTAGAGATTCCTATAGCAAGTCAATATCAGAAAATGATACAGCAACTTTAGAATATGAGACGGAAATTTTATTGACTTGCTAGTAGAGAACAATGAGAAAAATTATTTGCCCTAGTGGCCTAACCTCACAGTAACATATAATTTTCCATAAACTTGATGAAGAGAACAGCTAATCCCATACGACTGCTTAACTGGAGAGCTGCCAGCAATTGTATCACCTGTGGTCTACATGTGCTGGCATATTTCATTTGGAAATATCCTCCATATGTTTCATCCTCTTAATTTAGGAATGGATATTGTGCTGCTGGTATGAAGCTTGCATGGAGGTTCCTCAGGTGGGAATCTAAGAGCAGATATAAAGTAAAATGATATTCAGTAAGGCTGTGTCTTCTTCCAAATCTATAAATTGGTGTTTGCCCAATCTGCTTCAGAAAAATTCCAACAAAAAGAATAATGATGGAGAAAATGGGGAAGAGTGACTCAAACTGGGGAAGATGATCATGAAGACTAACAGTAAATACATCAAATAACAGAAAGAAATTCTAAGGACTGGAAGGCGATCAGGGAATAATTTTTCTCTCAGGTATCTCATTAAACATCTCTGTAAAATCAGTTCTGATTTATAATAAAGGTTTCAACTAACCAGCTTGTCCATAAATTTTTTTAATTCTAATAATGTAACAAATTTCCACATATGTATAGTAATAAAATTGTTATGATAAACTAAGACAAAAATGTTTAGAATTCTGAAGATTATTTATCTCTTTATGAAATGTGAGATATTCTTTTTGAATATTAGGTATGTGGGAGGAGGAAATTACTTGAATCCTTGCCTGTATTGGTTTTTATTCCTTTCAACATTGTTATTATAACATTTTTTTCTTTAGAAGTGACAGAAATTATTTATCTAAAGAGCTTTTCACCTCTGAACAAATCAAATATCTAATGACGATTAAGTTTGTGTTCTGAGTTCACAATTACCAAATGAATCAAAGGGCTGAAAATTAGAGTGTTTCTCTGCATAGAAAGCAAACTACTATTTACATATTCAAGGCATTAATTTTAAGGACAAAGATACTGCTTTTTTGATCTCTGGAACACATCTATTCTTTCTTTAATTTTATAGTGTTGTTTGCATGAAGAAGAACTTATTTCTTCTTTGATGAAACTAGCTTTTCTTAATAAAGTAGCTATATGTGAGGACAGGAGTTGAGCTGGAACTCTTAAAGCAGTGTTTGTGCTTTCACTGAACAATGAATTAACCAGTATTGCACATGTATCAGTTTTGTAGTCTCAGGGGTAGTTTCACGGTGATAGTTTCATGAGGTTCCTGTCTAATATAAATATTTCTTGACCTTTCCTACTAATGATGCAGGAATGTACAATGGATGGCACTATAAAAGAGACAGTGCTTTAAAGCTACACCAGGATTTCTGTTCATGTTTAAAATGATGGGCTCTTTATCTCTTCCTCTGAAGATTATAAATTGGGAGTGGCTTAAAATAAGTAATTCAAGCTACATTAATATAAAATTAATGCAAATCAACTGACCATAATGGAAGACTGTGTGAATAACTGAGTATTTTGCAGTTCAAAATTATCATGACCTTCAAAAAAAATTGTCAGATAAAACTCCTGTTTGTCTGGAGGATGGAAATGTCTCTCCAAAAAGAAAATCCGGAATTAATATTTGACTCAAAAAATTCCTTGTGACCTGGAAGGAAAAAAATTGTGCTGAGTCTTTGTGAAAGGAAGTGAAGCGTAGTTTTACCAATCTGTTAATAGAAAGCAGAGACACAAGCTATTTTACATAATAGCTCAAGAATTAGTGTTCTTGCTGGAAATCCTGTTGCATTTATTTTTATGCATTATCTTTTCTTGAGCATTGGCTCAATCTAAAATAACATGAAACGGCTCTAGTAGGACACAAAAGGCATTATACAAGGGGACAGAAAACTATTTTTACTGTTTCAGTTAATGTTTTATTTCTGATACCAACAGGACAAAATGATTATACACGACGAATGCAAGCCCTTGAATGGACTGCTGATAGAAGTTTAATTTTCTTGGATTTTTATCCTGGACCTCTTAGTTTTTATACTCTCAAAGTTCATTATACTTGAAGGGAGAATTTAAAACCAGCACAATCGAGAAGGGAATTGAATTCAGGTATCTCATATTCTGAGTGAATAACCACAGTGCCGTGGACAAAACTGGAATATTACCTCCTTCCCAGGGACCATTTTTACAATATTAACATAAAATTTAACTTTCCATCTAGAATATCCGGAAATTTTGATTGAATTTGGAAATACATTTAGAACAAGAAAAATAGTCCTGTTTATAGGATACATTATTTCCCAAATAAATGTGTTTGGCTTAACACATTAAAGATTCAATGAGATTAAATCAAGATCTATATTATAAATTTTTTATATTTTTTAGCATAAATGTAGTTAATATTATTTTCTGTCAGTGCAGTCATTAATTTTTCAATCTTCTGTACTGAACTCATTGTTAAATATGGAAGTTATCCCTGGAAGTGTTGAAGGATGAGGCTTTGAGGAACCTGGTCTAGTGGGTCCCTGCCCATAGCAGCAGAACTCGATGATCTCCAAGGTCCCTTCCAACCCAAACCATTTGATGACTCTATGATTCTATGATATCTCCTTTTTTTTTTTTTTTTTTTTTTTTTTTTTTTTTTTAATAGGTTATATGCTGGATCAATCTTTTAAGATTGTATTCCTTCATTCATTCCAGTCTCAAAGTTATAGACAGTCTTTTATGTTTTTGTATTTCTCATATTTAATGAGACTAACTTAATTACTTGAACAACTTTACTTCCTTTCTTCTATCATAGGACACATGCAGATTTTCCTTCTGCATCTTTTACTCTTCCTGTTCCCAGGAGTTTGACATTTTTAAATCTTCATATTCTGAACCACACAGTTGTCTTCTGAGTTCTGATCAGTATTTAGGATTTTACTTATTTTGTGATTCCTGCAACTCAGATGTTGTCAGTATAACCTTGGAAATGTCATAACAGCTTTTGAAAACAACCTTGATAATATTTTTGCAGTTGTACTTTGGATAATTTCTGCATTTAATCATAGAAGCTACACTGTCAAGGTGACTTTAGAAATGCCACACAGAATTATAGACCAAAGGTAAATAAAATAAATGTTTCTTTATGATAACTCTGGCAATACAGGCTTTTTCTAAAGGATTATATTGTGGAAAAAATAAATATACAAGCAAAACAATAGTGACAGAAATTCCTCCACACTTTCCTTTCCTATTATTTTTTACAGACTTAAGTGCATGTCACTGGAGTATTTTCATGCTATTTACAGATGGAAACCACATAAAGATGTGGAGATTTTCTAGGTATTTAATCTCAGACTTTAAACTCCTCTTTGCAGAGAGTATTTGATCTAACAAGGAGATGCTAATAGTTCTGCCTTTACCTCCATACAATGAATTATTCTATTGGAAGCAAATGACTTCTAAATTGAAATTGTGTGCAGTCAGACTACACTTATGCTTTTTGTAGGTAATGGCTTCTATAAGAACAAGACTGATACGTTTAACCCTTAGGTATTCTCTGGGAACCACATCAAAATGTTGGAACAGAAGTATTTTAGCACAAAGCCTTGTGTTTGTTTCAGATTGCTAGTACTTCCTACAGAACCCAGCCTCCTAGGTTAATAGCAACTGAAGCAAGTTATGTGTTACTGCAATTCTGTTATGGTATCATTCTGACATATAATGATTAGCATGGTTATATCAGTAATGTCTAGGGTAAAGAAGTACTATTGGAAACAAGTAGGGAACTGTAATTCCCCAAAAAACAGTTCTGAGAATCTTAACATTGATGCTAAAGATATTTTAATATATCTTTTTCTTTCTTTTAATAAATATATATAAGAATGCTATTTATTTGGAATATACAATTGTGTTTCTATGTGTTTGTATGCACATATACGTGTAATACATATACAACTATCAAAATAAGAACATGAACAGTGAAACAGGGATGGACAGAATAAATTTTTGAGAACATTCTGTCCAACAGGAGTCCCACTAATACTGGAGTGCTCTGCATCTCCCAAATCCACTTTTACTTCCTCCACTTTTTGGGGAGAAAGATATTACTGTCGTTCTCACTATTTACCCAGATTAAACTAGCTGTACCAACATATAATATAAATCATATGATTGTGGACTTAGAATGTGTTTATATGTTACCTTCTTTATCTTTTACAATTGTGGTAACTAAAATTCCTCATGACTGAAAATCCCTCACAGCTGCTAGTGTATCAGAAAGTAAGAAGGAAGGCAGTGTAACCATAAAAAAACACAAATTATTTTCTTCATGCTCCTCAGATGGCATTTATCAAACTTTTGGTGGCTTCTGATAGAATAGAGGCAAAAATCCCACCAAGCTCTTATCCACACCTTAGTAACTTAGCCACTATCAAAGATATGGAAGTCTACACAGTGCTAGTATGTTCTTCTCTCTAATACGTAATATCACTAATTCAAGAATGAGAAATTATATTAATACTTCACTCTTTCTTCAGCCCCCCAGAAGAAAGAGCTTTCCTACCATAAACCCCATATATATTCCCTGTAAGAGATTCAGTATTATTTTTTTAATTCAAAAATAGACTTGAAAAGAGATCAGTTCAGAAAAATGTTTCCTTATCATTAAATAAAGGAATAGGGGTTTTTTTTGTGGAAAAGCATATTTGTCTAAAAAAAATCTATTTGACTCTATAGTAATTTCTGTGTTGCTCTAGGCTCTTAAAATCATCAGTGAAAATGGACCTCTCTAGATGTGATTCAAAGTAAGAGCCAACCTAGCTATTCTGAATTGCCTTCTGGAGAAATTGCCCTCACACTGACTACAGATGGAGTTTAGGGAAATTAAAATCTCCAAGATAAGGAAGCCTTCCTGAATATTCCCTAAGGCATTCTTGAAAATGTTACTTCACGACTTTAATGCAATTTGTCTTTTCTTCTCATAGATACCTCAGTAACCTTTTGAAATTGTGTTGTGACAGTTAATTCTTTAGTGAGCATTTTCTGTGTCTTGTCTGGCCATAACAGCTTCAGTGATAATGGAAGTTGTACACACTCTCTTTTTTTGTGGAATTTAAGAAAAAACTAACAGTGTTAATATATTTTATTTCCTCCTATATGTGCAACATTACCCACTTGTAACCGCCTTCTTAGCTTTCAGCCATTCAAAATATATAATTACGTGTTGCAGAAATGTTAATTCTCATTATAAAGGAAAACATTTGCTTGAATAAGATGAGTATCTTCCACAGGTACTGTACAGGTAGGTATTTGGGGTCAAATATAGTTGGTAGCTGTTAGCTTCATAGAGGACTCAGAGTGCCAAAAGAGTAATCTAAAATTGTGCCGATGAAAAACCCAGTTAATAACGATAGATGTCTAAATCTTTCTAATGCAGTGCCAACAAAACTGAGAATTCACTATTAACAGGGAAAAAGAAAAATGCAAGTGTATCATTCTTTTGTCTGCATCTTTTTTCACAGTCTCTCATAATTCATCTCTAGGTTTTTTGAAATGGTTATTTAAGTGAAGACTGTTTCACATATTCTTGTCAATGATCACATTAGGTGACTCTTCCTGTCAGTGTTCATGCTATATTTTAAAGCCAATTATCTGCATGACTAGGTAAAAACACTAATGTTGATATAGCTCGTGCTGTATGGCAGTTTCTCATCCAAGTGAAAAATTATTATCACTCAGTTACATACAACTATATACATGTAAATTTAAGGAACAAATATTTTGTCAGGTAATGTGGGGTTGCAAACAGCATGCAGATGCTGTTTGTACAAATGGTCATATATGGCTTATGTATAATACAGAAAATACATTGAAAATGTGAAAAATTTAGACTGCTAGAAAAGGCATACGACAGTGTGGGCCTGAGCACCCATTTCAACTTTTCCTAATGACTTGGGCTACTTGTTAAAGCCATGGACTTTTACTGGAACCCAAGATGACATTAATGTTAACACTCCTGATATGTCTGAATTTACATATTTAATAAAGCAGTATTAATACTTGACATTTATCAAGGATACCTCCTCAGTCATCTCAAATTGGATCTCATGTCACATTACTTTTACTAATGAAAAAACAACATTCATAATAGCTTGATTTCGGATGGTGTCCTCAGTTTCCAAATAGCTTGTTTTTTGATAGATCCAATTAACAAATCTGTAATAAACCCATCACAAAGCACAAATCTTTGAAAAAATAGTATATAATAATTCCATATTACAGAACAAATAGGATCTAGAGATGCATGAAGACCACCAGTGTTCGTGACACTAATATGTAAAGGGAGCTCATCTCCTTTTTTAATCTTTTAGTCTTTCTGCAAGAAAATAGTTATAATAAAGCAAATTTAGACTGTAGATAAAGAATAGCTTCATGCATTGTAGATCAGATGATTAGCTGGAGAAAATGTTAATCTTTTAATTGCTTTCTGGCAATGTATCTGACCCAAAGTAGACAAACTTGTAACAGGTTCAAATATTCCCTCCTTATAAAAATAATACTTAAGAATGTAAGTAGTTTTATATCTTGTGATAGATAATTTCAAAATTATTAACTGTGAGAAACATTTACAGAGATACAAGGAATCAGACTGTCTCATCGGAAGTTACAGGGCTGAATGAGTAACATTGATCTCCTTCAGTGAAGGGATCTGACAAAAACAAATATAGGTGAGCAGCTGACACCTTCTGAGGCTGAGATAAGAAAAGACTAATTCAAAAGCATGGTCTTGCCTTTGATCTGTCTTTGTTTTTCAAATGATGGGGTTAAACTGGTCAAAAATTTACACTCTTTTAGGGTGAGACAGCTTTAATGCACTTTGAAGATGTTAGGAGATTCTGTCAGCCTCAGAAAGGTTTTCCTGAAATTGCTGACAGAACAGTCACCAAAATGAATGGAATGGCCCTGAGGAATGTGTTAGATGTTATCTAGTGTTTAGTGTAATTGATAAAATAATTGTATTTGTGTGATAGCACTAAACTTTCAAAACCAGCCTTTTCCTGTGTTCCCATATTTATAAATTTCTGAAGCAAAACAAAACTAGAAATATTGAGTCAGTTACCTGAGCATGCCTCTCCTTTCTTCCTCTGATATTAGTGGAAAACTGTGTCAGGTAAAATATGACGGATTGAACTCTGTTACACAGTCAATAAAGTGACTTGCATTTCCCTGTAGTGTAAGTGACCAAAGGTTGCACCTGACACAAAGAACGTAAACAGATTGTGAACATTAACAGTAGCAGAGTGTGTTGCACATATTGAAAAAACAACCCCACTTTGTTCCAAGTGGTCTATTTATAGTGAATAATGTATTTTAAATAGAGACTTTTAATAGGCAATAACAAACAAGTTGCATGTGTATTATAGTACAATATGGTTATTTTATAAATATCAAAAGATACTACCTTTTTTACAGCATATGTTAAACTAGTTTGAAATACGAGCAAAATAGCTACTCTTTTGGTTGCTTAAAAGTTGGGCATATTCTTTTCGTTGTGTGTTATGCATAGATGGTGAACTCTAAGCTTATTTAGGAAAATTATTATTCTTTTTAGTCATGATTAAGTGGAGTTTGATAAAAAATATTTAAATTTACTAAATGTTGATTTCAAAAGTGCATACTAAAATAATTTTATGCCAGATTTTAAACACAAATTAGATTTCTAGTTTTTATGTTTGGCAGAGAATAAGCCTTTGGTTTATGTGAAAACAATATATTTTAGGGACATTACGTGACTTTATGAATCTCAACTCATCTTTGCATAGCCACATTGTATTTCTACTGAATCCTGGCAGTTCAAGAAAGTTCAAATAAGTAGATGAAATAGATTGCTTACACAGATCCTATTCCTGAATTGGTGTCTATGGTGACATTAAGGAATAATTGTTCCCGTCAACGCATATAGTCTCAAAGTGTATTTTTTAAAACTTTCATAGAATGACCTTAACCTGAAATCCAAGTGCACCTATAGAAAGTGAAGCTTTAACTCCTACATATTAAGGATTTGACCTAAACTATTTGGTATAATGATTATTAATAATAATATTAATATTTTTCTT
>NW_010147162.1:0-491 GCF_000699245.1 Pterocles gutturalis | reverse complement strand
GGCCGGGCTGCCCGGCTCCGCAGCTCTTGCGGGCAGTGGGGGCTAGGGCTGGCTGACGGCTGCGGGAACAACAAAAGAGGGACCTCAAGGTGTGGAGAAATGAGGAAACGAAGTGGGTCTCCCTTCCCAGGCAGCCTGTCCTTACACTTCGGTGGAAAACTCCAAACCTCGGTGGAAAACTCCAGGCATTAATAATGATAAGAGGAACAATAATGACAACAATGATAACGCGCTTCCGTATATTAAAACCTAGGAAATAAATGTCCTCCTACACCCACTGCCTCCCCGCTCCCCGTATCTCGGGGGCGCGCTGAGTTTTCCGTGTTTCGAGGGCTGGGGTGGGTTTGGGAGAGGAATATTGCCGGGAAAAGTAAAAGCCGGGGGAGATGTGACTCGTGTGCCTTTCACCTTATCCCGGGAACACAACCATTGTCCTTGTGACAAGAATCTCTGTTATGGTCTGGGAGCTGCAGAGAAAAGGGAAGTTTGCA
>NW_010147161.1:4253-4534 GCF_000699245.1 Pterocles gutturalis | reverse complement strand
GGGGGGGGGACGGGGGACGGGGGACGACTCCTTTGGAGTTTGATCCTCTACCACTAAAGTCAATGGAATTTTTTCCTGTTCATTTAGGTAGGATCCAATTCAAAGCTTTAATGTCCTGCTGTGTCACTTTTGGGGAAAATCTCTCCTTATTATAAGAGAGTCCTGTAGTTTGGTTTCCAGCTGAAGAAGATTACTTCTTTCCCTTTGTATGCATTTTTTGACAGAAATAAAACACTGCACAATCACAGTGCAAAACAGAAGCCCCAAGGGCATCTCACAGA
>NW_010147161.1:0-4227 GCF_000699245.1 Pterocles gutturalis | reverse complement strand
AATCTCCAAAGCCACCGTGATTGCTTTTGTACTACTTACTAAAGAACACTTTCCCACCACTGGTAAATAATAAGATATTTTGAAGTGTATAGAAAATGGTCACAGGAGGTCAGCTGCATACACTCACTCAGAGTCAGTCTTGTTATACTGCGATTGAGATATGGTGGAAATATTGCATCTTCAACAGCCAATGCTTCATGGAGGGATGACAACTGTATGTGCTGTCCCAGTGGCTGGCTCGGAAAGCATTTTTTTGTGTCGAAACCCATATGGAAAAAAAAAAAAAAAGAAAAAGGTCAAAAAAAGACAAAAATTCTGCTGCAAATATTCAGAGATATATAGAAAAGCTCAGGAAAAACCCTAAAACAAAGCAGACCAAAATCATAGAGGCCTTCTCCTCCCTTTTCTGGGGCAGCAGAGGTGTGGATAGATGCTGTATGCAGCCCTGGCAGTGCGACAGCTGCGGGGCACCTCAGCTCTCCAACCTGCGAGCCGGCAGCGCTGGCGCGGGAGCAGGAGCCGCGTCAAGCCAGGTAAATCATGCGTAAAACTGACATCTGCAGGAACAGATTGGCTAAATCCTGTGGATATCACAGAGCTTGCACAGAGCCACTGGGTCCCCACAAGCATCCCTCCCTCCTCTTAGCGCTGGCACCGGGGCTGGCACCGCTGCTGTACATTTTTCTCTCCTCCTCTACCCCACCATGCAGGTCAAAAAAAAAAAAAAAAAAAGACAAAACCAACATTGTATAGGCAAACTTGGCAGTCTCTAATCCTTGCTTTCTCTCAGACCCTTCTCATTGCCTGTGTTTAGTCCTGATAACAGAATACGTTGTATAGTACTTTCATATTTTTTTTTTTTTTACAAATGAAGATTTCACATGCAAAACTTATTTTGGGAATATCCTAGCCTTTAAAAATGGAATGTTTGTTGAACATTGTTCTAACAAGCCGTGTACATAAAGCATATGTATTTGACAGGAAAAATAATCTCTTCTTCCTAATCAAAGACAATTTGCGTATCTTATGTTACATGACGTCTGAGAAAAATGCGCTCTGTTCTTTTACCACGTTCACTCCAGCGAGATGGAAAGCACGTATAGCATAAGATATTAGCAATTCAAGAGAGGCCCGTCCTGAGGTATATGCAGATGCTGAACTTTGAAAGCTATATAAAAAGCAAGGCTCAGGATGTAGAGAAAGAAAAATAAGAGAGAAATTATGAAAAGGAGGAGGAAGAGAAATGATGCAAGGGGTTCATGTATCATTCAGATAGTTCTGAGGATAATCTTCACCTTACGGGATGAAAATACAGAACCAAGGGGTTCAAGCTGCTTCCAGTAAGGGCACAATTCAAGTTCACTCTGTAAACTTGGTACCAATTTTATTGGGAGCAGTAAAACATACTACAGAGGAACCGTGAATATTGTGTCCCTGGATATCACCCGTAATAACTTGCAGTTGTACTGAAGGGAGGAGAATAAAAAAGAGGATTAACTGATCAGTCAGTGGCCAAGAAATACATTCCTGGAAGGAAATAGGTTCTATTGATATTTAGGTTCAGCCTCTCTGGTATTCACACTCAGCTAAGCCACATAAACTCTTTGGCTTTCTGCTCTTGCCTCTGTTTTTTGTCAAACCTCATCTATGCAGTTCTGCCCTGCAGAGCCAGGTGCCCAGAAATTGGCCAACGGGGTACCCAGCCCCTCGCAGAGGTTCGGGCTCTCTGTCACCAGAGGCAATGGCTAGGAGCAGGGACTTCCTGTGACGATGGCCAGCAAGATGCTCTCCCAGGCAACTGTTGGCAGAAAGGAAACTCCTGTTTCATCACCCAGAGCACACTGGACATCCCGGAGCCAGTCTGGACTCTTGCCAAGACTTCACAATGTAAATAGCATCGGTGACTCTTTGAGCAACCTGGTCTAGTGGGAGGTGTCCCTGCCCATGGCAGGGGGTTAGAACTCCATGATTTTTAGGGTCCCTTCCAACCCAAACCATTCCATGATTCCATGACTTGCAGCTGACTACAAAATTGCTCCTGATGAGCAGGTAGGTGACATACTGCTCCTCCACATCCCCGTGAGATGCTGCAGATGGCAGCCAGGGTGTCCCTGAGGACCTCCACCCCTTAGCAGCCTGAGTTCCTCCAATGTGCCACTTGCAGCACTGGGGTTTCCCCTACCATGTGGACACTGTTTTCAAAACTGCACAGGCTCAGACGTTGCATGGCAAACAGCCTGGAACTATGTGCTCTGGGTGAACCCTCAGTGCATTGGATGGACATCACAATGTGGCCGCTGGGATAAATCCAGTTGCTGCTCTCCAGTAACCAAATGAGCTGCTGGTGGCTGCATACCTACTCGGGCTCCATCAATGTCCAAGTTAGAAAGCTCATCTTCACCTGCATGGATTTACACAAGTTACGTAACAGTCAAGAAATTTCCAGTATTTGATTTCTTTTCCCGTGAACTATATTCTTAGAAGCAACCCAAGACTCTATTCATTATTTGATACTCATGATTGAAATATTAGGGCTTTTCTCTGGTCTGCCTCATCTTCCCAGCCTGTACTCAGTGCATAAGCAGTGGTGGGAGCCTCATCTTCCCAGCCTGTACTCAGTGCACAAGCGGGGGCGGGCTGAGAAAAATGCCATCTTTTTGCAGCATAGCCTTTAGAGGAACTTTAGAGGGTGAGGCAGGCTGCCCTGTAGCACAGGTGGGAGGAATTACAGGTTTCATTGAAAGGAAGAGCATTTAAGAGCAGGGGAGCACAAAGAGGAGAAATTGTTGGGAGTAGGGATGAGAACAAGCTGTGAGGCAGGTATGTGGATGTGGCTGGGTTGGGGATTGTGGGATTCCCCCAGAAAAGCTGCCCAGGTTTTGTTTCAACTTAGGAAAACTGGTACTACAGCTCTTCTGGCGGTGTTTGCCCTTGCTGTAAGGCAGCCCTCCTCCAAATTGTGGCTGCCCGAGGACGTTACAGTCCAGGTTGTGTTTGTCTTCTCCCTGTCCTTGGCTCCTGGGAGTGTGGCTGGGATGCAGTGGGATGTTGCACGTTGGCATCAGCTGTGTGTAGTCCTTGGGTACTTGGCTCTGCTCTGCCTTTGTCCTCTGCTTCTTGCCAGAGGCGCTTTTAAGAAAGCGATACTTAGGAAGAGGCTGCATCAACTAACTGTGTTAAAATCAGAAACTTGAAGTTTTCCTGAGGAAAGTGCTTAGTTTGCCAAATGATGATGAGTTCACCCAGGCAAACTTCTGCAGGTACTGCTTCACTGATGCTTTGTGTTGCCTCCCAATGATTATGATGTTACTTCTAAAGAAGAAAAAAAAAAAAAAGGCAAGCTTTCCAAATGTACACCTATGTATTCTGTTATGTTTTCATTTAGCAAAGACACAGTTTATGGCTGCTTGTCTCTTCTGAAACTTGGTTTAGCTCGATTAATGTGAGGGGGGAAGTCTGAATGAATGAGTTATTCCACAAAGCATAGAAGCTTGAGAATTGCTTAGTTGATCGGGCAGTAAATTTCCCCAAAATGAATGTCTTTGCCTTTCTTAACATTAGTAGAAGTCTACAGCTGCTTGTAGCCTGGTGAGCTGAACTTGGACGTGGATCACAGTGACAAGGATAAACTTTGCTTCCTCTGTGGAGGTAGGTACATGGAACATACTTCACAATTTTCCAGTGCTCAAAAATACATATGGGCTGGGAAAAGCTAGTTATTGGTTTCCCTGTGGTGCTGGAAGAATGCTTAAACCCTTCAAGAACTCTTTGAAATTCCTGATTGATCCTTAAAAAAAAAAGCTTTTATCCTTTAAATAGTTCCAAACTTATTTCTTAGTGTACGAGCAAGAACTTGCCAACTGAAACATGAATATTTCTAGTTTTCTTTCTTGCTGGTCCACTTAGTTACTTTCCCTTAGAAAGACCTGATGCATCTTAGAGCATTTAGCACAGGTTTTCTTCCAAGTTCCTTGCCTGGTTTTTGTAGGCTGTGACACCCCACCTGGGAAAGGGGTGAAGAAGAAATGGAGAGAGTCTCTTCATGGAGAGTCTCCAGGATGCCCCTGGTCCCAGTGGCAGGTCTTCTGTAGGTGCTACTAGGTTTTGGCTGCATACATTATTTGTTCTTGCATTAGTTTCCTTTTTAAATATAATCATAGGTAAACCATAAGACTAAGGAGACTAGATTTTCAGAGATGCTAGTACCTTCACCAAGTGAGGCTGTGA
>NW_010147160.1:6771-9862 GCF_000699245.1 Pterocles gutturalis | reverse complement strand
AGTCCCGGGAAATTAATTTTTTTTTTTTACTAGAAAGCAGCAGAGTTTCGTGCTGGCGCTTTGTAAGGATCCTTGTATATATTTGGTTATTTTGGCCGTTTTCCCTCTGGAGATGGTAACCTTGTGGAGGAATTCCCAGCCCTCCCCGCTCCCCCCAGGATTTATTCCTCTTTGGGGGATTTTCCATAACGTCTGGGGGTCACTGAAGTCCCATCGCTCCGGAAGGGCGTTGCTGAAATTTGTTGCACGTTTTCTTTGGGAGAATAAAGTTGGGAGTTCTTGCAGTGGTTTTTATCTGAGAGGCATTGAAGAAATACTCCAATATATTCTAAGAATTCTCCAATTCTCAGTTTTTAAGAGCCATAGAAGTTCGACTCAACATAATTTTGAAAAACTTAAACTTCCCCTCATTCTCTCACTCCTATTCCTCACCTTTTGCTTAATCACAAAGGAGGCAGTTGGATTCAAACCCAGTTTTTCTGGTCTCATGGGCCTCAACCAACACTGAAGAATATCAGGATTGGCTTTTTTTTCCTTCTTTCTTTTTTTTTTTTCTTTAAGAGCTGGTTCAAGAGCGAGTTACTGAATCTGACGCTGATTCATTAGGTAAATTGTCTTGGCCTGTGCTGTGCATAGAAGCAGGGTTCAGTGTTCAAAGTGAAGTGTTTTTTCTAGTAGGTTATTGCTTCTAAGTTTAAAAAAAAAAAAAGCAAGGTGCTTGTACAAAAGGAGGGTGTTGACCAGGGAGCCCTGTTTCTGTTGTCACCTGGGGAGAAGTGTAATAAACACTTGTGTTTGTTTTGCTTTAGAGGCAATAAACAAAGATTTCTGTTCAGACTGGTAGCGATGGGGAGATGAAAGCTTGAATGCTGTTAATTCAGCCTCTTGCCTGTTCCCTGCTGCTGCCGTGCGCCCACGGCTGGTCCCTGTCCTGGGTGGGGGGCACAAGGAGGGCGATTCGGGGCCGCGTCTCAGCATCTTGCACAAACTCAGGATAATTTCGTGCCGCTGGGGTGAGTGCATCTTCTATCTGCCGGCAAGTCCCAGGGGGGTTTTTGGGCAAAGAATTGCTGGAAAACCCCAATTCTGATCCTGGAGCAGATAAAACTGCACTAATCAATCCCCCAAACTGGTTTTCCTCCAGGGTATTTATCGCTTCTGATGCACTCAAGGAGTTCAGAGGCTCATCCCCCTCCTCACTTGGTGGGTGGGGGGCAGCAGCTCCCAGCCAGCCCTCCTGGGCTGGAAACCTCAGTATATAGAGAACCACGGGATGGCTTGGGTGGGAAAGGACCTTAAAGCCCATGAGTCCCACCCCCTGCCGTGGGCAGGGACACCCACTACTGGCCCAGGTTGCATTTGGTGCCTGTTAGTGTTAAACAGCTCTAAGTTCTTGTGTATAAACCAGATGTGCTCCCCAGCATCTGGCACAGGGACACATGAGCCAGAGCATCGCAGCCTGGGGGGTTGGCAGGGAACAGTTCCCAGGAAGCCACCTGGGATCATGCCTCGCCATTGGGGTCCCTGCAAACCCAGAGCCAGTGGCTTGTGGCCAGACCCTTGAGTCCTGGCCCCTTTAGGTAGCCCCTGGCACGTGGCGTTCTCTAAGAGGTGGGAAAGGGGTCGTTGGGCAGCGTTCTTCTGCAGTGGTGGCCCTGGCAGTGGGGACACGGGTCTGCTGCCCTTTGGAGAGGTGTGACATGAGGTGGGACAGGGTGTCACTGAAATAGCGTTCCTGGTCCGGTTTGATCCAGTGCACCAAACAGACATGGAGAATCCAGTTATTTTAGTTGATTCAGGTCTAGACAAACCAAAATACGTACAGGAGTGGGACAGGGCTACAAAGCGAAACCAGCCTTTCCTCCAGCAGCCAGTTAGGTCATGTTTCAAAACAATGACTAAGTGCTCTATTTTAACAGAGCAGGTCCAAAATACACACACGCCATGCGTTGGTACCTGATACCACAGCGGCGACACAGCTTCGTTTTTCTGAAACCGGGCTTTTCTGCCCGCGGTGGTTCTCTAGCTGGTTTTTTGACAGTAAACTGCGTTAATATCAGAGTTCTAATGCACCTGCAAATTTCCAGCAGCTCTTTTATTTGGAAGCAGGGCTCTTATCAGCTCTCACGTGGGTTTTGCTTAGAAATGTGTGTTGGCAAAGCACAAGATGTGTGGGAGTCATTCCCTTGCTGGGGTGAGGCTCCTGCGGTGGTCTAAGGGAGCTTTGCAAAGCTGGGGAGTGAGAAAAGACCTCAAACGAGAATTTTATCGAGCCGTTTCTTTGTCGTGCTACAGCAGCGAGCTGTTGGCTGCAGACAACCGGGATTGTCGCTGCCTCAGACCCACCTGTTTTCCTGCAGAGTTTCTGGTGTCTGCTCTGTTCCCTGGTGTTTTCCAGCCCTGCAGAATTTCTGGTTCCCTGGTAAACATCTTGCTGAAAGGTTCCGCTTCTGGATTGTGTGTTACTGGATGTGTTGGTATTTGATAAAACATAATCCATAAAATTAGTCGTAATAAAGTCTTCACTGCTATGAGTGATGGTGTGTGTGTATTATAGAAGAATGGGAGCAAACAGGAGTGCATTGTTTTCATTCAAGGCAGCATTGATGTTGGAGAAATTGGGCTAAAGCTGGTTCACCGTTGTGTCCTGGGATTGTTGACCAGGGTGTTCCAATGGCAGTGACACCATGGATGCTGCTCCAGGGCCAAGAGTGAGCTGGGACAGCCTGTGTCCCCTCCTCTGCCTGCTGGAAGTTGAGTATGGAAATCTGACTTGATCTAGTCTGGGCTTAGTGCCTCTTGGTTTTCTTTAAAGCTTTTGATTCCAAATTGTCTTCCTCTGTGTATGTTGTGGGAAGCTGTTGGTGGTGTCCCTCTGTGTGATTTCCCTTGCATCCTGGAATTCATTTATAGACACAGTATTTTAAAAGGAGGGGGGAAAAAGTCTAGAGTTCATGGAGATTTATGTGTGTTACTCTTAGGACTCCAAGGACACTGGTCCCAAGTGACAGATTGTCTTGGTTTCAGTTCAGATGAGCTGCCGGAATGCAGGAGAACCTCTCCGGTGAAGACAAAGTCCAGGAGCAGGCAC
>NW_010147160.1:0-6756 GCF_000699245.1 Pterocles gutturalis | reverse complement strand
GGTGCCCAACCCTACACTTTAGGAATTTAACTGATTGGAAAAGTGGAGCTATTTATTGAGCACATGAGCCTTCTGGGAGGAGGGGATGCATTTAAGAAGGTGCAGGTTCACTGCTCCCTTGCTTTGGCTTAAGGTTGGGGGGAAAAAAAAAGAAAAAGCAGAATTGTTTTGGCTGGAGAGCAAATAAAACTGTTCCTTGTGTGCGATCGTGAGTCATGGGCATAAATGGCTGAGCAGCTATCAACAATCCCCGTTCATTATCTAAGTGCCTGATTTGGCTCCCGAGCAGTGAGTTTCCAGGATTTAATTTTCTTTCCTGGGATTTCATTACCTTCACAGGGCTGCACTGACCTTTTGACAGGACACTCTGCTCTGATTTCCAAGGTACGTGGCTGCTCAGGAGGAATGTCTGGGCTCGGGGACAAAGCCCATGTTTCTGTCCCTGACTTTCTTTCATCGCTGGGCTCTCCAGGAGCTGGGCAAGCTGTGCTGTGAATGCCAACAGCCTCTGCACGGCCGCGTTCCTCCCGCCGCAGCCCTGGCAGAAGCGCTGGGAGCTGCTGGAAAAGCAGCCACCAAAGGTCGTGTCTGTTGAGTTGAGGTCTGCTCAATTCTTCTTTTTAAGAGCTGTAACTGTAGCTGAATGGGCAAATGTGCCAGAAATTGAGAGTTCCCAGGCAGAAGGGGCCGGGGCTGGGCTGGAAATCCGGCAAGGCTTTAGGGTTTGGTTTTTTTTAGGGTTGGTGTTTTTGCTTTAGGGTTGTTTTTTTTTTCTCCTCTTCTCCCAGTTGTATCACTTCCAAACTAGAGGTAACTTGGAAGAATTGTGCTGGAGAATCCCCGTGTTTATTAGTTTACATCAAGAGGACATCCTTACTGCTGCTCTTTGCTTTGTGTTGGTCCTGACTAAACTGGGGTTTGAACCTGACCCAACACTTCCCAGGCGGTGGCTGTCCTGCCTCCCTGCGCTTTGCAAGGGATAGTGGTTAAACAGGAAATCTTTCCAGCAGTAAATCACATTTTTATGGTCTTTGAAGCCAAGTTACAACTCTCTGAAAGCCTTTGAAGGTGTCCGGTGCCTGGGGAAGGAGCCGGTCCCTCCCATTCAGATGCAGATGAAATTCTTTCAGGGTCTGGGTATCGGGGGGGTTTCAGGGTATCTTGTTATCTGGAGTGTGCCACTGGGGAGTTCCAGGTTCAGGAGCAAAGCTGCTGGCTGATGTGGGGTCCTGCTGCTATTTTGGAGCTCTGTGCTCAGGGATCTGATATCTTGGCTGGGCAGAGCAGGAAATGCATTTCACCCGCGCTGAAAATTGACAAAGGACGACTTGGAAGAAGATCAAACTGTCTGTGGCAATCAGTAAATCGGTTCCACCTTTTCTTTCTTTTTCCCCTTTTAAATAAAACTTTAATATATATTTCTGCACTTATGGAACCTGTACTGCTGGGTTCAAGGGCTTTGGGCACAGCTGTGGCTCTTTGAGCACTGACTTAGTGCAGACAATCTCCAGTTTGTGCTGCTCCGAAGAGGCCGTGCAGCTTCCCTGCACGAGGAACAAAACTTCAGCAACAAAACAACCCAACCGCCCCGACCCCAGTGCCTGCAGGTGGTTAGAGGGAGCTGGGAAGCCCTGGGAATTCCTCAGAGCACAGCCGGGCTGTCCTGCTGGCGCAGTGCGTGCTGCGCTCCGGGTGGGATAATCGGGAACGGAGACAAAGGACCTTTGCTGCTGTTTGTGACAGAGCTGGGACAAGTCCCTGCGTGACAACCTGCAACGGGAGCTCCTTTGGTGGACATCTCTCTAAAGCAACTCGTGAAGGATATAACAAGTCTTTAAATGATTATTCTGGTAGGATAACACATGGACTTTCAATATCAAAGTGCTTCCTTATCACCCAGCTTTAATCCCCGTTCATAATACAGGGAAATATTCCAAATAAAGAGGAGAAATGGCATAATTTATCATTTGATACATGGGGACCTCCCAGCCCAGTCTAGGTTTGAGTGGGGCAGAGGTCTGGGCTGCTGTTAGTGTCACCTTCCATCCAGCTGGAAGGTGGCTCTGGACTCCCATCGCCGTTGGAGCGTGGTGGGGAAGGCGGAGGTGCCGAGCCCCGGGAGGAACGTGTGTGCCCGTGCCTGACTGGTTTCTGTGGCCAAAGCAGGAGAGCTGGCTGCAGAGCACCAGCCTGGGTCAGGAATCTCCCAAACCAGGCTTTGGCTGTTGGGACAGACTCATTTCTATGGTCTGGAACAGTACAGACAGAAAAACTTGTAGGATTGAAAAATCTATTGGAAACGAGAGAAACTGGAGTGTTCAGCTGCAAAAATACCATTTGTGGGACCTCCTGCTAGAAATAAGGATGGAAATGGAGCTTTGGAGAACTCTGCTCTTGATAAAGCTTAAAATCAAATGCTAACACAAAAAAAGAAATGCCTTCCCCAAGGGCTTCTGGTTGATTTTTTTAATTAGGTGATTTTAAATGTACAGCAATTCTGGATAGAAAAGCTGCTGCACAAAAACCTTCACCAAAGGCTTGTGAAATAGAAACTAATGATAAAAAATAATAATTTAAAGACTGCGTTCATGGTCACTCTCATTAATGCATTAAACTGGTGGCGTCGAGGACAGGAAGGAGGCAGGTAGCAAGGAAACCTTCCACGCTGCAATAAATATCTGCTCATCAGTAGTGAGTGTCTGTCGTGATACTGGGGTTCTCGCTGTTCCGGTTGGCAAAGCCGGGTCTGGCCGGTGATAAATTAGCTTGTTTATTCCTCTCCCGCTGCCCGTTAGGGTAATGAAGCAGAAGCCCATTGTGCGCGGGGACTGGGGAGCGCTGGCCGGGCGCGGGAGGGGGTAATTGAGTAGAAAAGCAGAACGGGGCCGGGGCGGCGGTGAAGTTAACACCCCATGAGGTCAGTGGGATTCCAGCTTTAATCGGTGTCGACACAATGCCATTGAGATTTCCCAAAGGGCTTGTTTGTGGTGGGAGAGCCAGGGTCAGCGGTTAATTGGGAATGCTGGCGGTGGTGTGGGTGGGGAGGGACGCGGTGTGGATCCTGGAGGTGTAAGGATGGACGTGGGAGCAGGGCAGCCGGTGTCGTTCTTGTCACGGGGCTCAACAACGTGTTTGCAGGAGGAGGGAAGGAGTTATTGGAGGGTTTACTGCAGGAGTTTATTAAAGAGCTGCTTAATTTATTGAAATTAATAAACAGAGTCATGGTGGCTCTTATGCAAATCTAGGTAATATTGTAAAATTAAAATATTGAAACATTGAGCTCGCTTATCTCATAATGGGTTTGTTTAACCTAAACTCTGGATACAGTCAAACAGTTGTTTGGTGGGGTTTTTGGGGGGTTTGTTGGGTTTCTTGTGGTTTGTTTTGGGTTTTTTTCCCCCCGTTTGAGGGCTGGTTCCTGGGGTAAGCCCAGGAGGATCTTATTTTCTGCTTTTCTTCTCAGAAAGAGAATGTTCAGGAAGATAGATGGCTTCAAGGACGGCATAGCTGAAACTCAGCAAAAACTCCTTATTGCTGCCCTGGAGAGATGTGAAAGCGTTACCGGCTTAACCCCCACCAAGGCTTGAACTGGGGCTTCACGAATTAAAAAAAATTGAATTCTGCAGCTGCTCGGTGCTATTTCCAACATCTTTTGGGATAAGGCCAGTGGGCTACAAATGGTGCTGGGGTTTGTCTAAACGAGTCTCTGCTGTTTGCCCTCTCTTGTCCCCACGTACCATCCCTGCTGGGCTTTGCAGGAGCGGGAAGCCCAAGAGACGGGTAGGAACAGGTTTTGCTGGTGGCACAGAGATGCCAGAGGGTATTTATTAAAGATTGATAGCTGCTTGAGAAAGCAGGCTTGACCTTCTTCTTTCCTAAAACCCTTGGGGCTTTCACTTTGTTTTTTCTCATAGAAAATTGATGGTGAAATGTATTTTTTTCCTGTGTTTGAAGGTCCGTGAAAGGTTTGTTGCCACCAAAAAGCCTCCTCACTCTGCTGGGTTTTGCTCTCTCTCTTTTTGTGTCCTACCCCAGCTCAGCTCTGGGTTCCTCGGTTTTCTGCAGGGGCAGCCGAGCATCCCCTGTGAGTGTAAAAGCAGGAGGGAGCTGGGTGGAGAAGAGCAGAAACATCCTGGGGGTGAGGGAAGAGCAGGACCTGGGAGGCGGCACGCAGGAGGACTGGCAGCTCCAGGGAAAACCAACTGGGACTTCTCCAGGTCACCCAGTGAGCTGTGTTGGCTGTCACATTGTGTGACATCCGTATGAGGTGCTCCGTGGTGGATGCTCTCGTGCAGTCACCGAAGATGCAGGGTGGGGATGCTTGGGGCCGGGAGGCTTCACCCTTGCACACGAGAGCGGGATTTCCCACCGCCTCTTGACATCCAGGGTAGGATTGTGCAGAACGGTCAGGCTTTGTCAGTCTGAGCTCCTGGGTGTGTAGAAATGGCACTGAAAACGGTTTTGAGGAATGAACCGTGGCTGTTTGACATAGGGCAAAGATTCAGGGCGTGTGGAGGAGAGAGTGAAGAGAGCAGTGACTGGAGTGCCTTGGGATGGTGTGTGAACGTGATCCAGTTGACAGCAATCTCTACGGCGTGTGAACTCAGCTTGGACGGCTGTGCAGGAACTTAATATTTCGTCTACATGGGAAGAGATAAAAATGGGGACAGGGGGACGGCAAGAGCAGCACATGCCCCATCCCTGGAGGGGTTCAAGGCCAGGCTGGATGAGGCTTTGGGCAACCTGGGCTGGTGGGAGGTGTCCCTGCCCATGGCAGGGGGTGGGACTGGATGATCGTTAAGGTCCTTTCCAACCCAAACCCTTCTGGGATTCTGTGATTGATTGGGGGAATGGGTGGGTACTTTCCTTTTTAAGTAACCGACAGGGAGGGTTAAGTCTCAGCTAAAACTTGCCAGCTCCCCCATCCCCAAAGTACCCCGTTTGTTTTAGACCTGGGGGCTCAGGAAAGCTCGACCCCAGCAAGGGATCCTGGGTCTCTTTGGGATCCATGGCTCTTCCCCAGTCGGGGGGGATTTGGGGCAGGATGCTCGGTTTCTCCAGCAAACACTGTAGGGTTTTGCTGTGCAGAAGCAGCACTTGGTGGCTCGGGGCGTCCCGTCCGTGTGATGCATCACTTGTTTGCCTCCACTTGTACTGTTTAGTCTACGTGAAGTGAAAGAATTTTGGTTCCAGTTGAGGAGCAGGAGATAAATCCTCTGTCTTGGCAATGAGGATGGTCACCAGTGCTGAAAAACCAAATCGTGGCATCTTTCACTGAATCGGGTCAAATATGAAGTATGCTGAGATGTCTCCTTCAAATCCTTTCCTTTGGTGTTATAACATTGTCCTCATCTCCAGTTTGGGTGAAACACTGCTCCAGTTTAACACGAGACCGCGTAGTTTTGGATCATTCAAAACTGAAAGAAATTAAATTTCTGTTTTCCCCCCAGCCCTAAATGTCTCTGTCCCTTCTAACTGCTGCTGGTTCTTGGGGACACGGCTTGAGAAAAGCCCTGTGCTTGAGCCAATTTGTTGGCTGTTCAGTACTCTTGGTGCAAAAAAGTGAAAGAAGTCTCACCAGGAGCCTTGCTGAGGTTCTGTGCAGGAGCTGCTTCCATCTGCACGGCAGAGCCAGCTGGTCACCGCATACCTTTGAGATAAATGCATGTATATCTATATCCTCCATACTATTATATTGCAAACATGCTTCAAAGAGGCTAAACTGTGTTCACTTGCCAAACGAGTATGAGAACCAGTGAGGTTGCTCAGGCTCTGGTTTTATTTTCATGCCTGGGCTTGCTGGGGTTTTTAGGGAAGGTTTGTGCCATCAGAGCTAAGGAGGGCTGAGGCTTGTCTGCTGCATTATGCAGGACCAGCTATTTAATTATTTATAGGCTGAATAAATGTATTGATATAAATATTATATTATTTCCATGTATCATTTAATCTATAAAGCTGAACCGTCCGCGGGCAGAGTGCCAGGGAGCAGCCTTGGCACGGCGTGTTCGCTGAATTCCCTCGGAGCCGGCTGTGTTTTGCATAGCACTTTGTAACGCTGTTAGCTGACTTGGCTGCAGCTTCACAAAGCTTCTTTCCTTTTTTTTTTTTCCACTTGGTTCAACACTCACTTGAATTCAATGGGACCGGAGCCAAAGGAGTAATGGAAGCTGAGTGCCGACGTTGGCTTGGTGTGCCGCTCCTGGCGAGGAATAGATCTAGTCCTTGTCTCTTGCTCCTCAATGCTGGAGCTTTGGCAGGGGGGATGCTGGAGTTGGCGTGCCAGGGATTTAAAATCATCATCAGTTGGTGATGAAAACATGTATTTATGGCTATAGTGAGCTGCATCAAAGCAAGAAACATCAGTCTTCTCTGCGGAAGTCCTGATGTCTCCTAATTTTGCTTTTAAATCGCACAAAGATCTGTCAGAGTTAAAAAGCTCCGAGAGCTTGGCCTGAATTTTGGGCTTATTTCACAAAAATGTTCCAAATATTCACCTACAGCTGCAGATTCAGCCACGGTTGCTGGGCTCTGCACCGAGGTACGATAGAGGAGTGTTGCCCCGGTTTATGCACTTCTGTCATTAAAGCGTTCTGGCATCCTGGGCTTGCAGTGAGTTTCCTCCTTTGGTTTTTTGAATGTTTGATTTTATTCTGTTTTGCTCTTTCTTTCTGGCATATTGATGGTTTGTTCTTCTGGGGGGCTGCTGTGACACAGGAGGTTTCTGTGGTTCCTGGAGGGTCTGGGGGATGCAGCAGG
>NW_010147159.1:1987-2196 GCF_000699245.1 Pterocles gutturalis | reverse complement strand
AGCTCCTGGCACGAGTCGTCGTTGGATAAATCCCTGGTGGTGTCCTTCCTCGGGGCAGGGATCAGCCGATTTCTCACCCACCGCAGCGGGGAGGAGTCTGAGTGCAGGCACAGGACCCTCCGGGAGCTGGCTGGGCGCTGGATCGGGCCCTATGTCAGGGGAAAGGAGCATCTCCCTGCTGAGGACAGGCTGAGGGAGCTGGGGCTCTT
>NW_010147159.1:1173-1394 GCF_000699245.1 Pterocles gutturalis | reverse complement strand
CCGGCCGCTGACCTGGCGAGCGGGAGGCGGGGGCGGGAGGCAGCTGCGGGTGGTGCGGCGTGGGAGGTGATGCTTTAATAACACGTGACAGAGTTATTTGATCCATGGCCAGCGCCTGCAGGTCCTCCCAGCATCCAGCTGCCATGTGTTGTGCAACACAGCCAATACATCGGCCTTGAATCACCGGGGAGCTGCGTCTGTCTGTGCCGGCTGGAGCCCGC
>NW_010147159.1:0-768 GCF_000699245.1 Pterocles gutturalis | reverse complement strand
CCCCCAGCGAGAGCGGCTCCGACACCAGCAGCTCCCAAGGCCGTGGTGCTGGGACGCTGTGGGGTGTAGGGGGGTGTCAGAGACCTCGCTCGTCACTGCGGTTCGGTCGCTGTTGGCGTTCTCCCCAATCAGCGCTTCCCTCGCCGACACTCTGGTTTGGGCAGAGTTGGCCCGTGGCAGGCGCGGCACCGCTGCGTGGTCAGGCATTTCCCCTTGATGGAGGGTTTTGTAACATTACCCGATAGTATCGAATCTCTCGGACTAACCGTAGCGTAGTGTTTCCTAAATGCCTCTCTGTGATCGCCGAGCTGCTGGTTTCACCCCTCAGCCGTGCTGGGGGCTGGCAGGACAGGTCTTCCGGGCCTCTTGCCTGGTTGGGGATTTCCTCCTGACGGAGGGTTTTGTCCCGTTATCTGTGGGCACCCCTCTGGTTTTCGGGGGGCTCTTTCCTCTGTGCTTGCTGTGCGCAACTCCGGCCCTGCCTCCCCTCCCAGCCCGCTGCCTGAGAGTGAGGGTCTGGAGGGGGGTCCAGTGTCGGCTGATGCTGGGGAGTGCTGGGGTCCCCTCCCCGGCCAGCGAGGAGGGGGAGCTGGACCCTGTGCCTGCTCACCATGACGGTGACATGCCTGAGCAGTGGCTGCTGCCGGCCCGGCTCCCCGGGCGCTGCGGGTTTCCCTCCCCACGGGGAGCACAGGAAATACCTCACCCCCTCGCTCCTCGTAAACACATTTCCCAAGAGCGAAACCGCCGGCTGGGGCTGTAATTTAC
>NW_010147158.1:0-10311 GCF_000699245.1 Pterocles gutturalis | reverse complement strand
CCATTCTTTGATTCTATGATTCTATGATATACCAGCCTAAGAATGAGCTGTGAAAGGGGTGAACCCAAGCGTCAATACACCTCCTTGGTGTACCTGGCTCCTGCTCTCCCCTGTGGTGGTGAACCCAAGCATTGAGGCACCCTTTCAATGTACCTGTCTCTCTCTTTAAAGAATAGTAACAGTTAATCACCTCCTGACAACCTAGTACATCTGTACCTGGGTCGGAACCTGAAGGGGGATGATATGCTTTGGCAACTAGTGTAGCACACCAGAACATTACACCATCTGAGGTGGGCCGAAATGGAAAAGTAGCTGACAAAGGCCAACTATCTCAGACCCTATAAATATCTACTCTAAGTGAGACCCTTTGAGTTCTTCTGGGTTGCAGTGGGCTGTGTCTAGCACCTCCCTTGAACTGGGATGCCTCTTAGACAAAGAAAGACCAGGGCAGTGTCCATCTTCTTGAGGCTCAATTATTGCCTGTCAAGGATGTCGATGCGTTGTGCATATTTACTCAAAACTTGAGAAGGAAGAGGGAACTTTTAGCTATAGGCTAGGCTCCTCTGTCTAACTCTCTGTTCATATAGAGAAAGAAGAAGGAACTTCTAACTATAGGCTATTTTCCCTACTCACATATTTCACTGGATCCAAGTATATCAGTGGTGTTTGTGTTTTTGTGTGTTTTGTGTTTATACGTATACACTTCGGATGCCTTGTAGTAAGTTAGTGTGAATCTTGTCATTCTTGAATGTGCAATTGAGTTGCTGTTTTAATCATAGCATATTCTACTGAATGACCCTATTAATCATAAAATTGGTTAATTATTGAGTGCTACTAAAATTTAACCTTTTATTTACTTCACACCATTAATAAATCTTAAATTGCTGCTAAATTGTAACTGTGTGAGATATTTAACATGCAACAAATTGTCACAGTCGGCAGGATACTAATGCAGCACCTTCAACAGAGGTTCATTTCTGTTACCTAAACACAGGCATCCATGCCATTCAAGGGTCTCTGGAGTATCAAGGACATTGATGCCTGACAAGTACACACCTGATCTACGGGAGACCCCAGGGACATTTCCAGGCAGCTGGAAGCCAAGGAAGATACCCTGTGGCATATCCACTTATCACTTGCCAGGCAGCTGAATTTCATACCAAGAATGGAATTCAAACTTTAGATTTGGCAGCCTAAATCTGGGTTTCCACGGTGTAGGCATCCACATGTGAGTTGGGTGTCTATGCTCTCACTGGAGTCAATGAAGATTTAATCTGTCTTAAGGGCTATTCAGAGCAGCTAGAAATAGACAGAGTTCTATTTATTCAACCACACTCAAGTGTCTGGTGCTGCTTATAACGTCTCGTGGCATTTTGACATGCCTCCAACTGTCAGTTCAGAAAAGCAAGGTGTCTCATAGGTTCTACAATAGGTCCAAGAGACCTGTATGGATCACCCAGGACCTTGTGATGTCTTAAATTACATTAGACCACTAAGTGTGGACAATCAAGTCCTTATATTTAACCAGCTTAATAGCTGTCTGGATCCCACTCATTATACTTTTTGATCTCCATTGACCAAATGGGTATTTAGCACTTGGCTCACATGTTGGCACCCTCATTTAAGTGTTGAATCTGGAACTGGATACCATCCCAGGCTTTTTTTTTTTTTTTTTTAAACCGTCACAGAACTGGGGTGCCCATGGCAGGCTGCTGATTGAATAGGTTGTATTTTTTTGCATGGTACTATATAGTCCAAGTTGTTTACATGGGACTGAATTCCAAACCAGTCACTAAATAGCAGATTTAACATGCTCATTTTCTCTAACTAACGTGTCCTGAGAGCTCAGATGAATGGGCTTTTTGCCTGGAACACAGCACAGCATTAACTGAAGCTATATGATTTTGATCTGGAATTAATTTGCATCCATGTAGTCTGGAGTCTAGGCAAAGAAAGCTTGTGTTTGCAAGTAAAAGGTATGTGCATGCTTGGAAGAGGTATATCTGTAGCTCTCCCCTTTGAGATTCTACCAACAAAGGTGAGCAGATTAACCAATCTTCTTCTGGCAAAATATTGTTTACTCTGCGCGATAGCACTGAAGATTTGCAAAACAGATGGGAATAGAAATTAGTCTGTATTCTACTTTTTTACCTCAAAATTTTCCACCTTATCTTGAAAAGCTGAAAAGACTCAACTTTCTCACTAGTCAGGCATCTGTGCCTGCCTGAGGAGTTCCTGAATAGCAATTTCTCAGGTGCTTGAAAGAAATAATTTTTATCCTGTTTGAATTCTTTATTTTCAGCTCCTGTGTTTTGGGCTGGTTCAGTAAGGTCACCCAATTTCCCCCTTGAGGGAATGACTCTACAGCCTTGAAGAGGGCCTCACACCTTGACGTCATTTTGCTTTCTCCTTCTGCTCTCTCTGTTACCCAGTAGTGTGAACATCTCGAATGAATACCAGCAACTCTACTGCTACCACGACTGCTCACGTATGTAATCTTGCTTAAATTTTGCAGAGCAGAAGATATAGACTGTCACTTCCTTCAATTATCACCTTTTTTGTTAGTCCGCAGCACAGTGATCCTGACTAAAAATTCTGAGCATTAACGCAAATTACTAGTAATAATACTGTTAAAATTGTTACTGCTGCTAATGAAAACTGATACCGTCTGAACTTCTTTTACTAAGCTAAGCTAACTAAAAAGTTTTTAATTGCAACAAAATCAGCTTTGGATTGACAGATATTTTAGATAAAACCCTTATTTTTAAATGAAAATTGTTGTTTTTTTAAATAAGGTCCCTTAGTAAGAAAGGGTTTTTTCCATTTTAAAGCACTCCAACTGAAATTTTTCATTGGGTGTACCATGTATTATCGACAAGAAAGGGAGGCAGCATAGATGGTCACTGCAGAAAACAAGAGTTAATATTCTCATTCATAGTCACCGAATAAGCTTCTGCATTGTCCTGGTGAGCTGTGTGTACTTCCATGGGTGATGATGAAAAATATATCTTAGCACACTGAAACTCAGCGACTGACTTGTAATTACGGAGTCAAATGTTGAAATATCTAAATAAACTCACACAGAACAAAATTACTAGAAGAAGCAGACTTACATACAAATATTAATCTTCATTAATGCTGAGGTGAAAATAGGCAATGTGCCAGCTTAATGTGTGGATATTAAGGTCAGATCATAATCTTTTCCAATAATGGCTACAGGTACCTTAATTAATTGCAAAATTACAGTGGAATTCCTATGATGGTGCATATCATATTTTCATGAATACCACATTCATTCTTGTTGGTTTATCAAGATAATAGCTGCATTAATAAGAACTGGTCATTTGTTTCAAAGTGATCCTGTCAGCTAACACATGGAAAATCCTCATTCTTTCCTTCCCTCTTCATTGTAATAACATTATTCATGCTGAACCCTGCTGGCATGCATGTGACAGAGTATGGAATCTGAGAATACTTTGGCATTGAGCGGCACCCAATTATCGGAAATTATTAACATTTACAGAAATGGCTCTAACCCTCGCCTTTTCAGCAAAGGATACGTTGCCTCAGTTCTAGCCACATGATCTCTCTTTTAGCCTCCCCATTCCCTTTGTTGATTAAAACCAAAGCACAAGTGGATGATTTCCCCCTCCTCCTCCCCCCAGTATCCTGATAGCTGACTAAATTAACACTGCCCTCTGATCACCAAACGAATGGTCTTTGTGGGACCAAAACATGGGTGATCAAACGGAGCGTCCGCCTGGTTTGACAGGTATGGAGTTGAGTTGCACATGTGCCTCTCCTGTGCCTGACATCAGCAGCAGGAGGGGTGGAGCAGTCCGGGGAGTTAGTGCATTTACAGTTGTTACCAGGGAAACAAGAAAAATTGCAGACGTTCTGTATTATATATAATATGATCTGAACCTGGCTGCATCACAGCAACATTTGGCTAATATAGCAATGTGTCTTGCAATAGTAGCAAAAAATTCCAATATTTTTATGGCTGCAGCAGGGACTTTGCTTATGTAAAACATTAGTCATTAGAATTTAAAGTAGACTTAAAAGAGAAGATAAATGGAAATACCATGTTCAACTGTCTCCTCGGAAAAAAATGGTCCTACACTGAATTTCCATTCCAACTTCATTCATCTTCCCAGCTTTGAATGGTCAGCAATGCAGATGGTGCTTTGTTCTCCAAAAGCTTCCCTTCCACTAGGGTCCCACCTTCTCCTCACCCTGTGAAGCCTAAATTTCTACTTGGTATTACAAAATTCTCAACAATTTCTTACCAATGTAGACTCTTCTCTTCCCTCTGACACAGCATGGAAGTGCAAATAGCTTGCAAAAAATATTAGGCTACAAAAATACATGAAGATAAGTTTGGAATTGAATTTAAGATGTGGTAGAATAAAATCAACTACTGCAACCTCAGTTCTGCCTTGTGTGGGGTTATAGTGCTACCTGGTATCACTCAAGCAGCAGATAGTAAAGAAGAAATTGAGCAGGTCTAGAGAGTGAAGCATTTGGTGCTGAAGGACTGAGATCTGTGCTGGAAAGATTTAACTTGGACTATGTCAGTGAATTGACTAAGTCAGCCCTGTGAACTGAATCCCTATTAGTGGTTAGACAGCATTAGATATGTTTCTGGATTGCATCCCTTGGTTTAGTTTCATCTGATGCTGTTTTAGCACTCTGAGGCATTCTATGGTACGAAACAAAGTAGAGCAAGTGGGGAAACCCCGGACATTTTTGGGTGAAAGACAGACTCCAGATCTGAATTGAAATGCTAATGCAGATGCACCCAAAGTAACCCACAATCTTAGTAAGCCAGTGAAAAAGAACAAAAAGTTATTCTGCCACTTCTCATATTCATCCATCCTTTCTGCTGTCCCATCTCCTCAGCAAATGTGGCATGGATGATGGTATATTTGAACAGTGTGCTCAGAATAACTAAAGCAACATATTTCTTATCTCTCCTAACTGCAGAATGTCTCTTCATTTTTAAGCTTTGTTTTATCTTGTCTCTTTCTTTAATGTTTTGAGTTTGGTTGTTCAGGCGAAAGTCACCAAAATTGTTTTAGGCTGAAGGACGAAATTGTTTCCCAGCTGTCTGAATCAGAGATCTTTTTAGATCCATCACACATATCTCTACAATTTAAGCTAAAGCAATAACTGGTGAAAGTAGAAAGCTGTTACTCTCTCTGAGCTATAACTGCTTTCTCAGTGCCTTACGTCAAGCCTTTGTTAGATGTCAAAGGAACATGAAAACCCATGAATCTCAGCTTTGTTTGTGTAGCGTCTTTGCTGTAGAGAGCAGTCAACTATGTACACGTGTTTGATACATTCATCCTGAGTGGGACACACAGACTCCAAACTAACCACCAGAAAGGAGACTTTTAGTACCTCCATGGCTGCCTTATTTTGTAACCTCAGTGTGGGATGCTGATGGACTTTGCACTTCAGAGCTGTGAAACAATGAAGTGCGCACACTTATCCCTCATCAGTAAAAAAGTGGGGTCAAAGGTAACTCCTAGCTCCCTTCCCATTTCACTGGTTTTGAAGCAATAAAATGACCATTCCAGATATGACCTGTGATTTTTTTTTTTTTTTTTTTAGATTGTTGCTGTGTAGTCAACTGAAGGCTCAGACACAAGGATTTGGGGCTGGAGCCTGCTCAGTGTGGGTTTAGAGATAAGTTTCTAACAAGCCCTATTGCAGCTATACAGCTGCAGTATATAAACTGATATATATCAGTTTTAAAAGTCTATAATCTAATCAAATCCAGCTGGTTTTCAAGGTGACAACAGAAGAAAATGTTTTCTGCAATATTTATGCTAACTTTCATCTTCCAACTAGCACTCTCCAGAAAAAGAAATGGAAAATGAATTTAACATTGGCAAAATTACTGGTAATTCCCTATCTTTGTTCTTATAAATGGTTTTCTCTTGTTTCTCGTGTTCTAGGGTAACTGAAATTCATGACACGAAATAATGAAAAACTGTAACCAGTTACATTGCAGAATTATTAGCAAGAGAAAGCAGACTAGAACTAAAAAGCAATAGACCTGGTCTGCACCCAAGTACTAACTGGCATTTCTATTTCTGTCCAGTGAGCTGAGGATGGCTTACAAATATTAAGGCCTTAAACTTTAGCACTGTCACAGCAGTGGCTCTGACAGGGACACTGCAGTGACAGGCAAGGTAGGGGGGCACAGACTGCTGGTGCTGTAATTCATCTGGAGAGTGGGATGGGAGCTCACCACTCCTGACTTCCATCTCCTCTCAGCCAGCCTCCCTTCTGCCTTGATTGCAGACTCGTCTCAGCTCACAAAGTGCATTAAACATAAACACCATTCAAATCATCCCCATTCCCTCTGACTGACAGCAGCACTTTGTCAGCTTCAGCAGCTCCCTGCGCTGGCTTCACAGGGGGGGTGTGATAAAGAGGATGTAAGGAAGCATATTTTAATTGCTGGCATTTTTACTTCAGGAGAAGAGTAAACAGATGAAAAATGTAGAAGTGTGACAGATCTACATGATTAATTGGGGCCCCAACAAGGCTGCCACTGGGTTGCTGGTGGTCACTGGGCTTGGTAGCAATTTGAGAATGAGGAGAGGGAAAAGGAAAAGGCACCCAGAGCCTCAGATTATATGTTTTAATTGAGGACATTTTAAAAACATCTCCATCATACTTGGTCATCTCACCAAGCTGCATGTACATTTGAAAATATAAATAAAAAATTAAAACTGATTAATTATTTTCTTTCAGAATGAAAGTCATAAAGAACCCCTCTGAAAGATTTTTTAATCACCTTCCAAAAAACCTTAGAAAAGCTAGCCTCCCCCCTCCTTTTAAAATGGAATTTGTAATCTAATGAGGAAATTATTTATGAAGTATTTGCTCTGCACCTGAAAATACCTCCCGTGAAATTATGTTTGGCAACCTGAAGTGCTTTGAAGTCGATGGAGTGGCAATAAAAATTAGGCCTTCATTAAAGAGCAATGCCTTTTCTCCAGCAAACTGGCACCGCCTCAAGAGGTCAAACTCTGGGAAGGCCACAGATCTCTGCCCAAGCCGTGCCTGTGCGCCACACATGGAAGCAATTTCACCCATATTCTCTGCTGCTCTTTATGAATTTCTCCTCCTCCTTTCCCCCTCCCCACCCTTTTTTTCAGGCTTCCTTCTACAGCTTTCATGTTGCGTTTAGGAAATTAACAGTAACTGTCAAATTACTCTGCAAATAGGAGAATATAAGTTTGGAAGGAGTAGAACTTGCCTTTTGCCCTAGGGCCAAGTCAGTGGAAAAGCAACAAAGGGATCCTTGAGAAGTGTTTGGATAGACTGTTTTAGCAAGCCAGGCTCTTATTTTATCAAGTGCACACAATTTTTCCATTGGCAATTTTTCTCCCCTTCCTGTAAATTATTTTTTCCCTTTGTGCACCCCACTTGCTGCATGGGCTGGGAAAGGTACTGGGAACGATTATAGCCTCTAAGCACTGGCAGGATGGGTTTTAACCCTTGGAGAGAGATGGAAGAGGTTTGGAAGTGGTGGTTCCTTGTGAGATTACGTACAAAAGGTCCAGTTTGGTTTGAAAAAAAAAAAAAAAAAGGCCCCCTTCTCACATGTGTGTACAAAGACAACATAAAGTAGGGAGTAGCTACTTTAATTAAATACTGAAATCTTTTGGAAAAAAAGTGAGAGAAGAGATCTCAGAGGAATTGTAATCTATGGAGATGTAAGCTAATTACTTAATCACTTGCATTTGTAAATCTTATTATTGGAAAAGAAATTACTGTAGTGATTAAATTACAGATATTTATCTGCTAATAGCCCTGATTAACTGGTGATGCTAATCTGTCATTCTGAAAGCCAATATTAACGGCATCAATCTCACAGAACAATAAACAGTTTATATGAAAGAAAACTTTGTCCGTGCAGAGTCCAGATGTGCGAAGGGAATGTGGGATGTGTGAGATTCTGGAACCAGTTTGCTGGACCAAAACAGCCGACACTCTCAAAATGAGTTGGTTTGGCCCATTAACCCGTTGTCAGGCACAAAGCGCTACTTAGTTATGAAAGAGTGCTGTCTTATACTGCAAAAGCAATTTAGGTAGCAGAACTTCTAGAGTAAATAAATAAATCCCAGGCTTAATTTATTACCAGAAAGTTATTAGGGCTAGGGCAGGTAGGCCAGAGAGAGTTGTTACTAAGTCTTGCTTGCAGGTCCTGCAAAGAAAAGCTGGCTGATAGAAGCCAAAGAGAGGTATAATTTATTTATTTTTAACAGATACCTGACTGATGCTATTGATTTTCACTTTGGCTAAATAAACTTTTTCTTTTTAATCAGTGTTTCTTACCACAAGGGAAAGTGATGAAGAGGAAAAGTGGAAAGATCAGTACCTTAATTTCCTCTCCATGTTGCAGGGCAGGTTTTACAGGGAAATGAAACTCCAGCAAATAAACCCAAGTTAGAGCTTCAGAGGAAATTTGCTGTGAAGCGGACAATGGCAAAGTACCCAGAGAAGATCAAGTTTCCTATTTAAGCTGTTCAAGAAGTACTGCAGGAAAAAAAAAGAAAGAAATGAAACAATTGCTGTAAGTGCTCGCCTTACAGAGCTCCTATCTCAAATATAACTGGAATCTACCAATGTAATCTTTATGATGACCAGATGTTACTATTTCTGGGAATGTCCTGAGTTTTCAAGGGCTGCTCCAGTTTCCTGGCTGATTATATTGAAACCGGTGTTTGCCTCGGCTACAATAAAATCTGCCAGCTGGCTCATCGCAGCCTATCGGTACCCTCCCACTGCAATCTTCTTTATCCCAGCAATTTAAAGCAACCTTTCATTGTGCAAAAAAACAGTACAATAGCCTCAAAAACAAGACTTGAGACCTTTTGATTAAATTGTGTTGGGGATTATTTGTGAAAGAAAAGAGAGTATGTAAGGTAAGAGAGGACTATGGCATGGCTGGAGTTCCTTGTGCTGGATGCAAAGATAAGAATGTAGTGATAGTATCAGACCAGAAAGGGTAAGAAAATGCGTTCCCTTTGGCACAACACCAAATAAGTCTTTTTTTTCCCCCAAGACTTTGTGTGGTTGGATTTAGAGGATTTTATTTTTTTTCCTTTTCTTCTCCCCCCCCCCCAAGAATGACAGAGATTTTAGTAGAACGATCAAGTTAGATGCAATTGAGCATCTACAAGAGGTCTGAGAAACTACCACACATCCAGAAGTCCCAGATGAGTCTACACCATCCATGCAATTTAGTTCTACATTATGAGCTCTGTGAATCCTTTTGGAAAACACCAGACTTGTGGCATGTGTTAGACCCAGTCTTTGAACACTCATGCATGAAGTTGCCTATACAACTGTCCCGGCTGATGTGCTGGCAAATGCTCCCTGCAATGAACCTGTGTCTATGCAGTAAGTCTGAAGTATCTCAGACAATGCTGGCTTTACAATCTGAGTGTAGGCAACCTGTGTAGTGCATGCATGAGTATTTGTGTGGGGGAAATATTTAGTGGATGCCTAGGTTTTAAAGGTTTCGGTCTCAGTAGTAAAAAAAAAAAAAAAACAAACAACAAACAAACAAACAAACAAACAAAAAAGGAAGAGTGATATAAAAGATTCAAGAGCCAGACTTTTGAAGGAACAGAAAATTGCCAGTTTTCTGATGTGCTCGCTAATGGAGAATACTTCCATGGATAAATACAGATTACTGTGCATTTGCTCCCTCTGCACTTTTGAACTAAATGTGACATGCACCTATGGGGATTAGAAACATGGGAGAAGAGAATACACAGCTGCCTGCTTCCATCACTCCAGGCATACACAAGGGTGACAGTCTTAAGACCTAGAAACCCTAGATGTTATGTAAATTGTTTTGGTTGAATAAGGGTGCCTATTCAGTACCTTTGAGCAGCTCAATGTTCTGGATGTCACCAGGAGCCTGAGATAAGCTCAGGGGCCAAATGGCACCACCGTGCTTTCTGAAGACCTGTATCCTGCAATGGCAGGTGAAGGCCAGGTCTGGGGGACTTTCCCGTTGTCTGACAAACACTTATTCTGGGAACACCATAGCAGGAAATCTCCTAGGGAAGAGGAGACCACATTTTCCGGTAATGTAGAAATCCTCTCAGTTTCTGACTGTGCAGGCTCAGAAGTGGAATAGAGGGGGCCCTCAAGTTTCCTGTCAGCTTTCTCTTCCAGAAAGCTAGGAAGTGCAGAAAACCCCATGACTAAGGAGTGACACTGAGTGCCTATTGATAAATCAGTTGTTTGTGGTTTTTTGGGTTGTTGTTTCTTTTT
>NW_010147157.1:0-8474 GCF_000699245.1 Pterocles gutturalis | reverse complement strand
TGGCTCACAGACAGACACATACGGACAGAAGACAAAAAGCTGCAAACAGTAGCTTATATTTAGAGAAGCCTTGAGATTAAGAAGGTGGTTATCTCACTGAACCAGTTACACAAGTCTGCTCACCCACTCCTCGGGCATACCTAGCAGCCAAGCTGCCTTCTTCCTTATAAATGCTCCAAGAGATTCTCCCGTCTTTGATTCCCAACTCTGCCTTTCCACTCCTTAGCTTCTTTCCCCCTATGTAACATTCAGAAAAATGGTATCCTTCATCACAAGGCAATACCAACAGATCTGTTAACAGCAAGCAAGAAAGAGGCCTTCTCACCCAGTGTAATTAAAACATGAACCATAACCTAACAGAAAACCTTCTGAAAGCCACCAAATTCCACAGAAGAGCCACTTACACACTACTGTAAGAGAGACAAATCAATTGAACTCTTGAGCTCTAAAGATTTTTTTTTGTGCTCATGTGACCATAAATAAGACCCAAAAGGTTTGTTTTATTTGTAACAAAGCAATACAATTATCTCCTTTTCATTCAAAGGTCCACTCACAAGTAGGCGGCTCTCTAAACTTTAATTCCCTTGAAAGTAACTAAGAACTCCCTCTGCCTGTGAGCATCCTTTTCTCTAGGATAGATGCCAATCTCTACTAGCACTAGTAGCAGAGCAAATAAACTGTCTTAATTTATTCCCTGAAAGTTGAATGGAGAATATAACAATATAAGCATTCACCATGATTAAAAAAAAAATTAAAATTATGAAGGTGGAGAAAATGGATCATATGCAGTGGAAGAATTAGCATGTCTCTCACATTGATTTGATCAAAGGTGCTTCTAACTGAACATAGGCTGTGGAGACAAAATGTACTCAAGGGAACTAATGGGACCAAAAAAACAGTCAATTTAAGGTTTCAAATAAAATCTCAAGTCAAAAGATACTTTTTACGTGAAGACATTATATGATTTGAATTAAGTAACAGGAAAAGTCTCTCATCTTAAAGCAATTTCTTTGAAAAGGGATTGTGATTAAAGAAACTACTGTGATGGAAAGAACCACAACAAAAATCACCAGGTTTTTGGTTATCATCTCACTGGAAAAAAATAAGCTAGTAACATTAGATCATAAATGTTTTGAATTATACTGAGTTAAATATGTGACTAAGAGAAAAGAACACTGAACAACACAAAGTGTTTTAGGCATTTTACTCTGGAGTTCTTTACTAAGCCCCCAGGGCGTCCACATACCCATAATTTTTTTCTTATAGCCTGAATATCTGAATTGCCCTATTCTTCTTTTAGCTCTATGCACACTTGAGAAAAATACTGAAAAATGAAACTCTCCAAGTTGTATTTCTTCAACTGGTAAAGAGGGAAGGAAAAACTCACTTTTTCCTGGAATTGAGTATTAAGAATACCACCATGCAACAGCAACCATATATTAAAAAAACCTGATGACATATGAAAGGAATTCACATTTCAGTTTTGTATATCTTTGGGAATATTAATGAGTAATCTGCTCTACTATTAAATACATAAAACAGTATTTCTCAAGTGAAGCTTATTTTCTTGCCACCTGCTAGCCTTCTACTCTACTGAAATTAAATGCTTCCCAAAAATCACATGGAATATTAACAGCTTCATTTTCTTGGATGCATCTGGAATGTCTGACAATTATTATGATACTAACGTAGATTAAAATATGCAAAATAATTGTGGGTTTTCTTTTCACAAATACAAAGCATCTTTACAGAAAATGTAAGAGAGCTCAACAATAGCAGAACTGCGTGCAAGAAATTTCCCAGGCTGTTGGAACATTCTTTATATTAGTATACAATATAAACTTAGATTTTAGGCTAATTACTTGTAAGGCGCTTTGAGATCTTCTAATAGGAGTTATAATATTGATATATTAAATATTTTTCACCAACCTTAATAAGAACTTCTAGTAAGAGCATTACTTTACAGATGAAGAAACTAAGTAGAGACAGAATACTTGATTTGCTTCTGATCACAATACATCAGTGTCATACCAAGGTCAGAAGCAAGTACAGACTTCAGCTCTTCAACATCACCCAAAAAAACCCAATTCCCACCTACCAAAGTCTTCAAAAGTGCCTTACTCAGGACAGTTTTCTCTATCAAAAAAAAAAAAAAATTGCTAACAATATAAAATGTCTTTAGAAAAGATCAAGCAGATCTTATACTTAAAAGACTTTTCTAGACGTATGCTGGAGTAACCAGTGACTGAACTAGAATTTCCATTCCATACAAAACTCATATCTTGTAGCATTTATTTTACAACAAATCAGGTACAAGTGTTGAAGCATCATGTTTAGCTACATAAAACATTCCCAAAACATTCAATTCATAAACATACAAATATTTTGTTTACATACATCATATTTTTAAACAGAACACTGTAGTATTCCAGAATAAAAACATTTAAATTGATTTGACATTTAACTACATCTGCTGCATGAGCTGTACGAAGATCCAGACAAGCAGTCCTTCACTATGTGCTGTCCTCTGTAATCGCAATATATGTCTCATTAGATAATTTCGCTGTACAGATTCCACATACTGGTCAGAAATAAAACATTATATACAGAAAAAGTGTCCGCAAAGAAACCCAATTCATAAGAAAGATGGGTTAGAAGACTTACAGCCTGTGAGACAGAAGCATTCTAAAGATGCTTGTTGAATCAGCTAGAAATTATGTTTTTATTTTCTCACTAGTAAACAGCAAGAGAATCTCAATAGAGGAAACGTGACGGAAGATTCCGTGGTACTTCTACTGACACCAACAAACCCCTAGTGTACTATAGTCAAGAGCAACAAACCATCAACAAGTCCTTTATACTGAAGTGCTGAAAAAATGACAATTTAAAACTCACAAAGGAAATAGAAAGATCTTACTCACTTTTCCAGATTGAATGATCCCCACAGAACTAGCACACCCTTTTCTAAAAAATAAGCCAACTAAAAAAAAATTTACAAAGATTCATGTTTTAAAAATAAAATGAAAAAAAAAATTAAAAAAAGTATTTCCAGTAACATTCTTATCCTTTTCATCCTTCCCTACTCCCTCCATTAGAAAAGAAAAACAAAAAATGTGCTGGAAAACTTAGCAAAGCTCAATAAAAGTTCTGTTTCTATACATTTCAGATGAAAGAACTCAAAAGACTATAATGATTGTGGTGGAAGACTACCATAAAATAGGTCACCAACAATTATAAAGTGCACCTAGCTGTATTAGAAAAACATTTAAACCAATAATTCCCTTAGAACATAAGATGTATCTTCTTCCTTTAAAAACCAAGCTAGTACTTCATACTACATACTCAAATCACCTCCACTTCTCTAGGACCAATGAAAGAACAAAACAAGAGAAACACCCAGTGTTTGGCTTCATTAATGGTACTTGTACGAGTAAAATTATCAGAATTTGACATTAAACAAATTGTAAGGGATTTTTTTTTAAGTGTCTGCTTACCCCATCATATGCCTGCACACAAAATATGGCATTGGGAAATGTCTTTGAAGAGATTCATCCCAAAAAATTGGAGAACAAAGATTTATAATCCGTACGTCACTTATTCATATATTAATTTTGAAAATTCAAGTATCAATTTATAATCAAAACATTAAAGAGCACACAGCAAGAAATTTACCAGACATAGATATTTTTAACACTTCAGTTATTTACAAACATGAGTGCAATATTTTGCAAACAACCATTTTCTCAAAAATCTCTGGTCTTTTAGGTTCTCTTTTTTGTCTTCAGAACTATATTTTATAAAGTTATGGAAAAATAACATATTTCGGTTGTAGACCAAACAGCAGCCTAACAAAAAAAAGTTTAGTTCGTTATAAAAATGGGACTTTTTTCCATATTAACACTTGTTGCTTTTCCGAAAAACCAATGAGATGATGCTTACTACCATTTTAATGATTAATACCTACATTTAGCATAAATGCACATTAACGGCTATTTTACAACCTCCAGTGATTTTCACACTCCAATGTCACATTTTATTCTTTACAGTAAGCAATGCATGTTCATGTCTAACTCAAAAAATCAAATCAAGTCACACCAATGCTCTTAAGCTTAAATTGACTTACACCCAAGATTTACTTCTGACACAAAAAAATAAATGTAGCACCATGTTCCGAAAGAATTTTTTTTTTTTTTTCAAATAGAGACTTTCAATCACTTTAACGCAGCTTAACTTAAGTCCTGGAAGCCACTACTAGGAGTAGGGCCAGTATCAGATAATGCTAAGCATCTAACTGGATATTAATTAACGCCTATTATAAATATGTATTCCATGCCAAAGAAATGCGATCTCAAGTAGCTGCAGAAACTGAACAGGCTATGACAGAAAGAAAAAATGCCCTATACAATGTACTTACTAGCATGCTTATCTGCAAGCATTATCAGGCTGTTGGAAATATCTCTTCGCCTGTAAAAACACACCACTTTTGCTTCCACGTTTCCATTGGCAGTCTACAAAAGAACGATAAACCAAGTCAGAATGTATCCTTCATCAGCTGAGTCTTACAAATTAAATGCCCTCTGCTTGCGGTTTTCCCTCATATTAGTAGTTCTCAAATGATCAATCAGGCTGAAATCAACAGAATTACTCAAATAAAACTTCCGGACACAGGCCAATATCAATTTCAGATCAGATGACAGTCTTGATTATCATTATTTAGTCCTAAAACCTATATATTATTCAGTTGCTTAGAGACATAGTGCCAGTATTATGTTAATATAAGAATCCTCAAGAACTATTAGAAGCATGTGAACATTTCTTTGCAACACATCTTCAGACAGAAATGCCCATTTTCTTTTTTTAAATAATATTCATTAATTTAATTCTCTCCCTCTGCTTTCGTAAGACCCCACCTGGAGTACTGTGTTCAGATGTGGGGCCCCCAACGTAAAAAAGACCTGGACCTGTTGGAGAGAGTCCAGAAGAGAGCCACGAAACTGGTCAGAGGGCGGGAGCACCTCCCCTATGAGGACAGGCTGAGAGAATTGGGGTTGTTCAGCCTGGAGAAAAGAAGGCTCTGAGGAGACTTAACAGCAGCCTTCCAGTACCTGAAGGGGGCTACAGGAGAGATGGGGAGTGTAGCGAGAGGACAAGAGGTAATGGGTATAAGCTGAAAGAGGGTAGATTTAGATTAGATATTAGGAAGAAATTTTTCCTGTGAGGGTGGTGAGAGACTGGAACAGGTTGCCCAGAGAAGCTTTGGATGCCCCATCCCTGGAGGTGTTCAAGGACAGGCTGGATGGGGCTTTGAGCAACCTGGGCTAGTGGAGGGTGTCCCTGCCCATGGCAGGGGGGTTGGAACCTGATGATCTTTAAGGTCCTTTCCAACCCAAACCATTCTATGATTCTATGATATGGTTTATTTGAAAATTCACTGCAGCTCAGAAGATAAGAGAGCTATTTAGTTCTAGTTGTTTTCACGACTCATTACAGGATCATGCTTTTTAGTCTGAGAATCTACTAATATATGAAGAACTGTTACCTTCTTTCCTGTAACGAAAAGTGCAAAATTAGTTCATTACCTTGAGTTACTTATTTAAAACTCCAAATGTGGCCCTGAAAGGTATCATGTTTTAATTAAGTTTCTTAAAAAGAAAAAACAAAAAGCATCTTATCTCCAGAAGAATGATAAGCAAAGCATTTAATTGCATATTTGCATAACATCTCCATGTTTGCTCAATGCCTTTAACACATGCAAGTCCATAATTCACAGTTAATATATCTGGACTATATCCTCGAAATTCTCTTTTAAAAAAAAGTCAATACATGACTCTGCTCTACCATCCACAAGCACGATTAAATTATAGGAATGCAGTTTAAAGATTATAAACATTACATTCAGAACATGATTGGAATCACTTCAATTACTGTAAATAAAAAATATTCTTCTCCAATAAAAGTCTGAAATGATTTGCCACCCACAAGCTCAGTGGATGTTGTGTTGGACAGCACTAACAAGTAATGTGGTTGATGCCTGCTATAGAGTAGTGTTATGTTCCATCAATAAGAAAACCGTTTGCAGGTGACCAATTTTCTTATTTCTAACCATGGGGGGGGAAAAAAAACCACTCAACTTTCTCATTGTTTACATCATGATAAGCATTTTGATCATTAACTTTTGACATAATGTATCAGTAAGTTTTAATACTGCTTGATAGAATTGTAAAAAATATGCCATGATGAAAAAAAAAAAAATTCCACACCACTCTTAGGAGCATAAGACTGAAGGAAAATAATCACACTTTCCCCAAAATGACACTCTGAAAAGCCTCCATTCTTTATAAACATACACTCAGGATAAAGCCAGAGAATGTAGTCTCTATTTCTATTCAAAAGTCCATCCTTCATTCACACCTGCCAATAAACAAGGCAACGAACACCCATAGAAGCCACATATTCTGTTATTTGATTGCTGCACGGTCTCAATGATACCTACCCAGCTCTTTACACATATATCCAAAAGCAGACACATTACGTGACTGTTATCATTCCAGATGGATTCACAGTATCATCACTATATAGTGAATTAAATTCATTCATTTACTCAAGCATCCGTAGGATTGGTTTGGAAATTTTTACAGCAGAGTACTCCTTTTCACCAGGAATGATCAAATGGGTGTTTCCTTAGATAACACAGCAGAATTACAGGGTATCAGATAGCATGATTTCAGTAACTGAAACAGACAAAATGCATAGCAAATCTCAAGAAAGCTAAAAGAAAAAAAAAACAAAAAGGAAGAGAGAAAAAGAAAATTCTACCACACCAGAAATCTTACGGGATGGAAACCATTCTCAGTTTCTGAAAAGCACGCTGACTGTTGTCAAAGGTTAAGCAAGAATCTTAGCTACTCATGTACCTTGTTAAGTTCTTCAATTCTTCTAATGAGATACGGATTGCTGGAAGAATTTTCAAAATAAACATAATCTGCAATGAAAAAAGGAAAGATACTGAAATACCAAAAAATAAAATGCAAAAGCCTATCACTATTAGTGCAAACAATTTCTTCTAAACCTGAAAGCTGTTAAAAAGTTGAGATTTCTTAGTAAATGTTAAGACAGTTAAGTATTTCTATACTGAGATTTAACATAATTTGTCCCTACATTCTGGTTATCACTGCACTACATGTGCTTTAACAATCACGCTGAAACAAAGTTAAATGCCTTCTGTTGGAGCTTACACTGTAATTCAGTAAACCACACACTTCATAAATCTTGATATAAAAGCAGCAGTTTCTGACAATCGATTAGGGAAGATTTAAGAATTGAGTGCTTTAGTGAGTTTCTGTATTATGGAGATAAATATTTCTGTAAGACATGCTACCTCGTATTCATTATCAGCTGCTGTGATAGTTACAGTTGTCCAAATGAGTAATGTACACTTTATGATCCTTGCTTCTGTTGTCATCTCTGTTCAGTAACATGAAAACTACATTAAGCATAGTCACGAGGTTATTGAGGTTCTCCCAGGACAAAATCTCTTACAGCACCATTAACACAAAAATATTTTCAGAGAGTATATGAAAGTTTACTCATATCCTGAAAGTTACTCACATGTAACACACTAAGAATTGACATGCAGTGCATTTCCTTCTTTCATCAAATAAAAAAGCACCCGTCAAATACTAGCCACACTTTACATCTGATTCGGACTTCTGCACCATGCAAACTTTATTTTAAAAAATGGAGTGGAGGCACCATAATGACCACAATGCTCCGACCCTGCGTTAGAGTAAAACAGAGCCTCAGACAGCTCATTTAGCTCTAAAGAAATAATATGATGTCTGGATACTGCTCACAATTGCTTATTAAGACTACAACAACCTAAACAGCAAACCCTACCCAGATTTCCACAGTGCTGCTCAGAGAAGGATTACTTTCATGAGTAAAGGCTGATGGGATTATGCTCCAAACGCCCTAATCACAGAGTATGGAGACGGACGAAGCGTAGGTGTATCAGCATATCTCAAAACACAGGCAGAAAGAGAGTCAAACTAACTACTCTCACCCCTCATTTCCTCGCATCTTCCCTCTCCCCTCAGGCTGCTGAGGAGAGAGCAGGAGGAAACGTTTTATTTTTGAGCACCAAGCGCGGAAAACCCAGCGTGCGCCGTGCACCTGAGCCCGGCGCCGGGCACGCAGCCACGTTCCCTCGGCAGCGACGGCTGCGGAAACTTACAAGCGCCTATTTCACCAGGCTGCGGGTGGGAACAGACGCGTTTGCCGTGTTTTTTACAGCCTAGGTGCCCTCCCTTCGCCCAGGGCCAAGCAGTCACGTATCGGCGCGCTCCTCGGGGGTCAGGTCGGTAAGCAGGAAAGCTGACAGAAATGCCCCGCTCACACAGCCGCATTTATTATTTATCCCGGGGAGATGAAGGAAGGCGCGGAGAAAACTCCACCGCTAAAGGCAGGGCGCAGGG
>NW_010147156.1:0-262 GCF_000699245.1 Pterocles gutturalis | reverse complement strand
ATATGGAGGGAGGCATGGGGAGATGGACTGGGGGGATGGAGGGATGGATGGATGGAGAGATGGAGGGGGGTGGATGGGATGGATGGGAAGATGGATGGATGGATGGATGGATGGATGGATGGAGAGATGGAGGGAGGGATGGGGAGATGGGTGGGGATGGATGGGGAGATGGATGGAGAGATGGATGGACGGAGGGACAGATGGGGAGATGGACAAGGCATGGAGGAAAGAACAGAGGGATGGATGGATGGTGGGAGGAAGG
>NW_010147155.1:0-450 GCF_000699245.1 Pterocles gutturalis | reverse complement strand
GCTGCGTGGTGGCCGCATGTGCTTGCGTGTGCGATGTGTGCACGCGTGTGCGTGCCTCTGCATGGTGTGTGCACGCGTGTGCACGTATGTGCTGGCGTTGTGTTTGCATGTGTGTGTATGGCGTGTGCGTGCACACTGGGGATGCTTTTGTACGTGCGTGCGCACCTGTGCGTGGCCGTGTGTCTGTGTGCGTGTGGGTGCGTGTGTCTGTGTGCGTGTCTCCATGCACAGGTTTGGTTGTTGGCGTGTAGGTGTACGTCTGCGCGTGTAGCAGCGTGTATGTGGGGCCGTGTACACATCTGTACACGTGTGCATGTGTGTGTGTGTGCACATGGGGGTGTCTCTGCCTCCCCTTCGCATGCGCATCCCTGTGCCTGCAGCTCAGCACACGCGTGTGAGCACGTGTGTGTGCAAACCAGGGAGGAGCGCTGCTTCGAAATTGTTTAAAAA
>NW_010147154.1:0-270 GCF_000699245.1 Pterocles gutturalis | reverse complement strand
GAACCCCACCCAAGCCGGCCGCGCAAAGAGAGTAAACAGGGAGGAACGTACCATTAGGGGAGATAGACGGGGGAGAGCCCCGGGCCGTTTTGCGACAGACTCCAGGGACAGGAGGGAGAACCGTGACACCACGCACAGCCACGACCTTTAAAAAATATACCTCTGAGTCTCTGGAGGCCAGAGCTCTATATTCTTCCAGGTGTCTTTGGAGGAAAGGGATTTCTGTCCCTTCCGCTCCCCCCCCCCCCCCCGGGGACCTCCCTTTGGTGT
>NW_010147153.1:0-11297 GCF_000699245.1 Pterocles gutturalis | reverse complement strand
GAGCGGGGGTGTTGCGCCCCCGGTCCGCTCGCTGTGGGGGTAATACTGCCTGTCCTGCAGCCTGGGGTGAGAGGCAGCTTGTGCACAGCGGCAGGGGGCCGCTGCTGGGAAAAATGCTGCGGTTCTGGGATGTTTTTTTGAACGCGTAACTGCTCTCAGTAGTGTGGGTTTTAGTCTTTTGCTTTGGGTTCGTCTGAGGTGCAGAGGAGGCTCAGGGCGGTGGGTGCGGGGAAGAATCTGTTCTGTCTGTCAGGGGCCTCGGGCTGTTGCAGTCCTCCCTTCTGGCTCATAAGCTGGTGTAGCCTAAAAAGTCGACCCTAAATCAGTGAGGAAGCCTCCTGACATCTGATGTGTAATCTAGGAAAGCAAACAGGAGGATAAAAGATTAGCTGTGGGACTGACCTAAACAGCGGCTTACGAGCTGCTGAGAGGGAGACTAAAATAGAACAAGAAATGGTTGGATAAAGGACAGGGTCCGCTATTTCTGACTGTTGTTTGGACAGTCCTTTAGCAGGGCTTGTTTAGTCTCGGCTGTCAAGAGGCTTTTTTTTCCATCGTGAGACAGGTCTTTAGCCGTGTGTCAGATTTTGTCTGAGAAGTTGAACATCTCTGTGTGAACATTCCCTCAGTACTGCAATCTGTGACTCATTTAGAACTGTCTTTGGACATGCAAGATGTGACAGTTAAAGAATTGAAGTGGTAATAAACGTAGTAACAAAGATTATTATTCCTATTTGCTTCTTATCTCCCTGACCAGCAGAGACCAGCTGTGTATCAGGCAGTCCAGAGGAGCTCTCAGCTTCCTTTCCTGGATGGATTGATAATTATCAGCCATGGAGGGCAGAGTAGTTAGTTTGGCATTCCCTTTAGCGTCACATCGCTGACAGCGAGCTTGGCTTTGTCACATTATTACATGTGTGTCTCCCTCAGTTCTCCCAGCAGCCGAACGTGTTTTCTGAGGCCTGTTTGTGGCGACACATTTTTTGGCCAGTGACTAAACATCTCAGTGCCACCTTCAGGAGATGCAGCGATTTCCTTCTCTGGGAGGTCCATGCCACAACCTCCTAACGTGCCGGGGTGCTCGTCACAAAGGTGGGCGCTGGCCGTTTCAATGCCCCAGGCAGAGACTGCGCAGCTCCCAGGCTCTGGCCTCCTGGCGAATGTTTCCACCAGTGGTTCTGACATCTGTCTAGCCCCCACCCAGCCTCTGTTTTCTTTCTCCCGTTCACTTTTTTATCCCGTGCTGGCGCTGTCCATTTGTTTTATGATTATTTCTCCAGAGCTCCATCAGTTCAGACGCAGTATGGTGAGATGGGGTAGTGCTGCAGCAGGGAGCTACGGCAGTGGCTTGAAGAGTAGATTTATCTTGCAGAGTGAGTAGGAGCTCCTTGTGGCTGTGCTGTCTCCTGTGTGAGGCTCTAATAAGCCTGAAAGAATTTATTAGCATGATCTGTGCCCTGCTTCACGTCTTTTCTGTGTTGTTAATTAAGGAGCTGTGTTTTGGGAAGCTGGAGGACAATGCCAGCAGATTGTTGCTGTACGTCAGTGATCGCACAGTAAATAGGGAGAGTGGCAGCTCAGCACACCTCGTTGGAGCTGGAGGGGGTGTTTGGCATCCAGGTGAGAGGTAGGAACCTCGAACCTGGGTGCACGGCATGTTACCTTTGAGACTAATGTTATCTGTCACAGCACCTGGTTTTTAAAGGGTGTTCATAACCGATCAAAAAAGCTTGTGTGTGATATAAATACTCTGTGATGTTCTTCATTGACTTGTTCTTAAGTTTTTAGGGAGTGGTTTTATCATCCAGCTGACAGTGGAAGGGAGCTTACAGAAACTTTTGGGTGTGCAGGCTTGCTTTTGGCGTGAAGCAGCCCTGCCAGAAAGCTGGTTTAGTTCGTTTCCCTGAGATGGTGTTTGGAGAAACCCTTACCAACCTTGTTTCATTTCTCAGTAGTCCCTTTTGTGTGACTAATTTCTAAGAGGTTGAGCACAATGCTACTTTCTTTTTCAAAAAGAAAGCAAAAAACCTGAAAGGTTTAAATCAAAATGGGGGTAAAAAAAACACAAAGAAACAAATCCCAGGCTTGCTTGTGCAGGCCATTATTGTTTTTAATTGCTGACATGATGGACAGTAATGAGGGAAAGATTGGACATAGCTAGGGTTGCTTAAGGTGTGCTAAATTATTCTGCTCTCTGAAAGTTCTTGAAATTTGCACCTGTAAAAATCACATTCTGTCTTCACCTGCCCAGTTATGACATAATTTTGGCAGCTAATCAGTCTTGTATTCTGTATGCCAATAGTCAAGATGTCATCTAAAGGCAACATGAAAACACTTGTTTCCTGTTCTGCTGGTCTTTAAAATGAAATCTAGGTAAAAATCAGGCTGGCATTGAAACGATAACAGGACAAACAAATTGTGATCACTGCTGCAGTGTGTAGGCATGAGAGATGTTCCAGCACGCTGGGGAAGTGTGCATCAGGTGTCTTGCATCTCATACTACTTAACATTGTGATCTTCGACTCTTTATGGCAGAAGAGAATTAATTTCCCCTCTCAGTGAAAATTCATGGACATCTGCCTTGGACAATGTCTGCACTTCATGGGAGGTGTCACAGCAGCTTTCTGTGCTAGCTTTGAAATTGTTGGCTTGGGTACTAATAGGAGGGTAGTGCTGGCTGTATCGAACTGCTGGTGAACTTGCACGGGTTTTGCTGCCCTGTGTAACCTGTATTTTGGACAGCTCGTGTTGGGTGAAAATAGGAAGCGCTCCAAAGTTTGGACACGGAAGTCTCTACTTACATTTTAAAGTTCAAGTCAGGCCAGAAAATGAGTGCTGGTGCGGGTGAGGGAGTTGAGAGCCATCCTGCTTATCCCACAAAGAGGGTTTTTCACCCAGGTAATGATATGGAAAGACACAAGTTAAAGGTTGTCTCTTAAATTGAACACAGGCAAGCAGCCATCCACAACCGCCTCTCTTTGTCGCTTCTTTTTTCTGTCCTTCCTCTGTGTATGTGTAAGAAGGGTTACAGTCTTGTTGCTGCGAGCAGCTTGAGAGCTTTGCGTTGTGAAGTGGTAGGAGGAGAAGGATTTTAATTGCTGATGAAGACTCGCATTTCTGGGATGGTTATTGGAAGGTAATTGTGGGCTGATGCTTCACACCAAGCAGCAGGAGCCGGTTGGTGCTGTAGGGAGTATTGCTGTTACTGACACATGCCTGTGACTCTTCTGCCCTCCGAGATCGTTTCACCTAAGAGGGATTTTAGGAGAATGAGCTTGCAAGCTCTCCTGCACTAATTGGTGAAATTAATATGAGTGACGGAGCCAAGTAGCATCCTGGGCACGGTTCAGACCATGAAATTACAAGTGTTGTGTCAAGTTGTGGCCAGGAATATTTCATCTCTCCAGCGATGACAGCCCAGGCCCAGTTCCCCAGGATGCTGGGCCAGTTGTCTCTAGGCACACGTGGGCACCGTGACAGTCTGTGTCGCCCTCCAGGGTGTCCTCTGCTGCCTTGTTTCTGAAGGGCAGGACAGCTCCATCCCTCCAGCTTACCTCTAATTTGGGGAGAACCTAGCTGATTATTGTTCAGGCCAAGCCCCTTCAGATGTTGATATCCTCAGCACACTTGTTGACATAGCAGTAGGTCTGTCGCAGCTGGTGGATTGACGGTTCAGTTGAATTTTGATCAGAAACTCCATGTCTGGCTTCTCTGATTCCTCCCCGGATCACACTGGTGCAGTAAATGGATCTTCCAGGAGGAGTTGAGTTTCTGTGCTCTCAAGGGATCCTGTATGCAAAGCAGGTGCTTGGTTTCCTTGTTTTTCTCTAGAGAAGGCATGATGCTGAAAATCTGCCTCCTGGTTGGATTGTGATTCCCTCACCCCTGGAGTCAGCCTACGCCATTATTGTAGGCAAAGCTGAGGAGGAGCCTAAGAGTTGGTGTGGATTTGATTGTTCAGTCTCTCACAGAGGGATCAGTCTCCTGGTGATCCCGAGGGTAGCATCTCAGGTTTCGGAGCAGCGCATTGATGGGTTGTGTGCACACCCTGAGACAGATCAGTTTCCTCTTGTGAGGACGACACAGTGCATTGTTGGGATGTGTGATCTCCAGCCTCCCTCCGCGCAGATTGAGGACCGGACAGCAGGCAAGCTTGTGTTCCGGTCTGCAGAAGTGACCTGCAGAATCTGAGACTGAGAAAGAGGTGATGGCAAGCTCATAGCCAACAGATAATCGAAGTGATTTTGAGCACAGACATGGTGACTATTGTGCTTGATGGAGGTTTATTTAATAAAAATATCGAGAAGTGCTGCTTTTTGTTCTCACCTGGATATGGTTTTCATCCAAATCAATGGGGACACGTGCTCAGGAAGCTGATAGTGTTAGTCACCAAAGGCAGATAAAATATGACTTGAAGTCATTTAACAGGCTCCTTGGGTAGGTAAATGATAACAGTGCGGGGTGGCTTACTTGCATCCATCTTTCATCTTTGTTTTGTAAGGGCGCTTTTGTTATTTTAAGTCATTTGACTTTAGAGTTAGCTCTGCATAGTGCAAGCAGAATGCACTTTTCTAGGATGTTTTTAATGATGCTTAAGATTTTAAAGGTCTTCTTTGGCATTAGAACATCACGTGAGGGCAAACTTCTGTGACCAGCCAAGCTCGGCGCCCAAGCCTGATTGGAACCGGCTCTGCAGTGTTAAAGTGCCAGACTTAATCTATGGATGCGCGTGTGTGTTTATCTCCATCATAGGCTAAAATAGGCTGAACGGTAACAGCTGGTAGGCAGCTTAAGAAGCTGTGGATCTTCAGCTTCCAGCTCCTCCTGTCTCCTGAGGGGAAGCATTTAGATTTTCCTAGTTCCAGAATTTCAGGGCTCAGGCTGGCCCACCTTCCTAGGATGCATTTACATGTGTTTGCTGTGTTACTGCACAAAAGGAGCTCTTCTCTGTTCCCTCTGGGCTGCTTTGCCTGCACGTGTTCTCAGGATGGTTGCATGGGTTTCCTGTGGAGACCAGCAAGGTGGAGAGTGATGATGTGCTGGAAAACCTGGTAAGTGTGTATGGTGTCCATACAATGTCTTGCGTCTTTTCCCCAGGGGCTGGAAGGAAGTGAATTTCTTTTTATGCAGCTGCGAAGGGATCAGTGTGTGTGATAGGAAAAGGCAGAAAATACCTCGCACCTTCTGTGGTTAAGCCAGCTCCAGCTCACAATGAAACCCCGTACATTGCTTTGTGCAACAGTCAGAACACAGTTTAGTGACTGTGTTTTGTATTTGTCTCTCACAGAGTGTAGAAGCTCTTAAAAGGCACTACAGGTGCTTTTAAAGCTATTTGAACAGCATTCGAGTACTGCTGTTGCACTCAAGGATGCAACACGTTCAGCAGCTTCCAGTCAGTTTAGAACGGTGAGGTAGACCCTGCATCATCAGGTCCGTGTGCAGGACATGCCTTTGAGGCTTGGGGTCACGTCCCTCGGGTTATTTACCCTGCCAGATGCTGACCAAGCCCTTGACTGCTTGGGTTTCAGTTATTCTTTCCGAATATGCGCTTTCCCTAAAAGAGGAAAGGTGACTGAATGTTGCATATGAACACAGGCGTCCTCGGGTGTCTTGAGTGAGCAGCTTCTTCCTGGTAGCAGCAGGTGGGACCTAAATCATCCTGAGCTAAGGGACTTGGCGATGAATAGCTGGATTGTCACCTGCTGGTGACTGTTCAGCGCTGTTGATCTTTCATCCCTTTTGTCCAGATCGAACCGAGCCTATCTGTGGGTGTTCTCTGTGCCTCAGATGTGCCGGGAGCGCTGATCTGTATCAGCTGATGAGCTGGAAGCAGCAAAATAAACACAATATTTGATAATGCTAATAAGGTAATGCAGATAGGCTACATTACACGGCTGTAATTAGCGGAGGAGCTGCTGGGCGTAGAAGAAGAGATGACTAAATCCGGGGATGCCTTCCCTCCATCTGTGGTCGTTTTGTTGCCAGCTGGGTACAGCCAGGGAAACTGGTTTTGGCTCCATATGTTTCAGTTGCCTCTGACTTTGCTTTTCCAGTTGTACGTAACCTGCACTTAGAAGCTGTTAGCCTGTTGTGCTTGGAGGAGGATTGGAAATCTGACAGACAGAGAGTGCCCTGGGCGAGAGAAGTGCCTCTTGCATGTGCAGGGATGTTCAGTGCCAGGTTAGTACCGTGAGGCTGGGGAATACTTGTTTTCCTTCGTAGCTTAAGCAAAAAGAAGAAATCTGCCCCTCTGCAAGGGAGGTGGATTTGTTAGTTCCCACGTGTTCTGGGAACGGCTGGGAGTAGCCGAGAAAGGTTCTGCTTACTGCCAGACGGCTCCGGTCGTTTTGTACTCACCGTGACACCATCTGGAGGTGCAGTACCCAGCGTTTCTACCAGACGAGCCACGTTGTCACGTCTGGCCTTTCCTACCATCTCTGCTCAGCAACCGCACACTGAGCTGGCTCTGTAGATAGGGAACGGACCGATCCTAGCGCTGTTTACATGGCACAGACCTGCTGCCGCAGAGTTCTGGTCTTGGGGGAGCACTTTTGGTTTGTGGGTGTGCAGCGAGGAGGGGAAGCCTGAGGGATCCCAGAGGAGGAAGGCAGCGAGGAGCAGCTGCCAGCGAAGGTGGCAATGTGAATGGTTCCACATGGCTGCGTGGGATTGAGAGCAGTCGGTTGAGCAACTGAGGTGGTAGTCAGACTGAAACATGGCAGGAGGGGGCCTGTGTGTAAGTGCGGTGTTGCAACTCAGGTGAGTTCTGAAAGAAGCCTGGGAGGTCATAGTTTTCCTACCGGCGTAAGTATCAAATAATATCTAGTGTGAATGTGGGGGAATAACAGCTGCACCTGCTTATGGGGGAGATTCCTGTCTTTTTGTTCTAACTGTGTTTTTTTTCTTGCTAGGCTAAAGAAATTCTTACAAAAGAATCAAACGTGCAAGAGGTACGTTGCCCTGTCACCGTCTGTGGGGATGTCCACGGTCAATTCCATGATCTTATGGAACTCTTTAGAATTGGTGGGAAATCGCCAGACACAAATTACCTGTTCATGGGAGACTACGTGGACAGAGGCTATTACTCGGTGGAAACGGTGACTCTTCTAGTAGCGTTGAAGGTAGGGTTTGACAACTTTTCTGCAGCAGCCTTGGGCAAAACTGTGTTGTGGGGGAGTGGAGAAAGAGTTGCCACTCCCGTTGATGCCGCCGTTGGCTTGAGCTAGAGGGGTGTAAATTGAGATGTGTTAATGGACACGTGCTCTTGTATAACAGAGCTGAGTGCCTGACTGCTCTTTGAAACAGTCTGTTAATATTTCTTTAAAGAAGAGTTTTCTTTGTTGGCAGGTGCGTTACCCAGAGCGCATTACAATACTGAGGGGCAATCACGAAAGCAGACAAATTACACAAGTGTACGGCTTCTATGACGAATGTCTGCGAAAGTACGGCAACGCCAATGTCTGGAAGTATTTCACAGATCTGTTTGACTATCTTCCACTTACAGCTCTAGTAGACGGCCAGGTAAGCTGTGGATAAGGAAAACGCTCCGTTTCATAGAGCCACGCAGACTGCTGTCTGACCTCTGCATGAACAGTCTCAAACAAGCTCCCTTAACTTGCAGTCCAACTTTTTTTAAAGCCTCTGTGCTTACTGTGGGTTTGAGAAAGAAAGAATTTAGTGAGGTGTTAATAAAAGTTGATGCTGCAGTGAGGCGTTTGCGTCTGCTGCCTAAAGAATTGTGCGTGTGGGTCATTTTAAAGGACTGCTCAACGAGTGGGAATCCCTTCACGGCACATTAGATGCGAGTTGAGTTGTGGCCGTGAGGCAAGATACTCTTGAAACTGAAGGCATGGTGTCTTTGCTGTTGCTCTGATCTTCCTATGCAAGGTGCAGCCTTTTAGTTTTGTTTCCATCTGTGGGAATTAAAATGGGTTTCCTCTTCTGTGAGGGTGAGATGGCTGAAATTGTAAAAGAATGATGGTGGAGTTAAACCTGGCTATTTCTGAGATCAGTCTTCCCATAAGAATATGCACTGAACGGATTGCTCTTTTTTCCGGAACAGATATTCTGTCTCCATGGCGGCCTCTCTCCATCCATAGATACACTGGATCATATCAGGGCTCTGGACCGCCTGCAGGAAGTTCCACACGAGGTAAGAGGAGCAGAAGTGCATCATAAACTTGGATATCTGTTGGTGGACAATGCAACTGTAGCCTTACACTGAAATCCATTTAAGCAGCGAGCCACACGGTTGCACAGCCGATTATTGCCTGAGAGCTAGAGCAGATGAGCAGACATTTGGGCAAAACACACCCAAGTCAATATGCTTTGATTACAGCAATCTGCAAAAGAAGAGCTGTGGGGTTTTCACAGCTGTTTTTCACAGAATCACAGGATTTTTTGATGTCACGCTGACTCAGAGAATAATATTTGGCAGGGGAAAGTGTTTACTACCTTCAACCTCCTCCCAGGCGCGCTAATGAACAGACACTGACCGTGTGAAGCCACGTTTTGTCACCATCCCTCCTCCCCAGCCAATCCTTCTGTGTTGTTTCACCTTGTTCATCGCTTTTTGGGGGCCTGTGGGGTACGCTGGTGTGCAGCCGTCCCCATCAGTACCCAGATCAGTGGGTAGGAAACAGCAGCAGGCTTGGATAAGTACAGAGGGTTTTTACTGCCCCTTAGTTCCTTGATAGCTCAGCAAGAAAAACATGCTGGCAGACTTTTTACTGTAAATAAATATATGTTTTAAAAGTGTCTTTTTATAACATTTGTCTCGCTGTTCTAATAAGAACACTTATCTTTTCGAAGGGTCCGATGTGTGATCTGTTATGGTCGGATCCGGATGATCGTGGCGGCTGGGGAATATCTCCACGTGGTGCTGGCTACACGTTTGGGCAAGATATTTCCGAAACATTTAACCATGCCAATGGTCTTACACTGGTCTCCCGCGCTCACCAACTTGTCATGGAGGTAGGGCAAGCACACTCTGCTAGGCGGGGCTGACAAAACATAGGTGTGAATTGTTGTCTCCTCCGTGAGACCATCCGTTGGTGGGTGTGTGCACGCGGGTAAAGGCCAAAGAGGGATTTTAATCAAGTGGAAACAACAAGCGACACAAAATGATGCTCTTTGACCTGCTGTGAAAATAAGGGGATGTTCCCCTTTTTCCCCCAAGTAAATCGCCAAAGGAATCCTGTCACACCCCATTTGTGGATGTAATAATCTCCTTACGTGCTGGCTGCTCCGCTTCCACTGCAGCTGCATCGCACAGCCTGCCCTGTGCTGCTTGGCAGGCAGATGCGACAGGGATTAAGCCATAATTTTGTCTGTCGATGGGCTATTCTCGTGTGTCTCGCTGGAAAAATGCCAGGTGGGTCAATGGAGCAGATGTATTTTTAAAATCTAGTTCAAGTAAATCCCTTCAGTAGTTCTGCACATCAGAAGTCGCTTGCATTGAGCAGGTAAGTTTTCATTTGTGGTGAATGAAAACTGAAGGCATACCTAAAAATCTCTGGTTTTCTTTGTGCTTCAGTCCACAATTTTTGTACAAAAAGGCTAAACACATGAGTGAAGAATGGCTGACATCTCTGTAGAATGCTTGAAGCTGTTCTTGCGAGGTAGCTGCTGCTTGTTCTTGAGGCAGAGTACATCTTTTAAAATGAAACTAAGTCAGTTGGAAATACTCACCAGAAGTCTGCGATTTCACAAGTGCCTTTGGATCATTTCCGGCTTTAGGAGGAACTTGAAACAGGCTGAGGTTTGAGGTTTAACAGAGACCTTTTGTTCTCTCTTTCTGGCAGGGTTATAACTGGTGCCACGACCGAAATGTGGTTACCATTTTCAGCGCACCCAATTACTGCTATCGCTGTGGGAACCAGGCTGCTATCATGGAACTAGATGACACTTTAAAATATTCCTTGTGAGTAACCTGCCCTGAGCCGCTCTCCTCTTCCTAACACTTCTGGTTGGGAGGAGTGTCTGAGCCTTTCCAAGGGGATTCTTTTGTGCAAGGCCAGCTCAGACCACTCTGGGATTTAATGTTACATGCTCTACCTGCAGGAATATCTGAAAATCAGTAGTGAGTTCAGCTCTTCAAAGCGTTTCTTGGGTACTGCGTTATCCCCTTCTCCTGGCTGGCTGAAGGGTTGGAGCTTCTGCATTCTCGTAATGCCTCTTGGTGCCCAAGCTTGCTGGAGAGAGTGAAGATCGATGTTATTTATGTATTTATCTGTATTTTTGGGAGCACTAGGCTGTGTAAACGTTGGTGAGAGAGTCTGAATTTTGCATTCAGCTGACCTCCCATGGCAGTAGTGATGGGCTGCTGCCGTGCTGGCTGGTGTTCACTCTGTATGCGATGTTTCTACCAGCTGATGAGTTTGCCTCCCATTTTTGGGACTTCTTATCTCTGGAATGTTTTATTTAGAAGCAGCTGGGATAAGGAAGCAGTAGCAGTGGCAGAGCAAGTCTAGTATGTATTGTGGCATTGGAAAATAGAGAAAATTATTCCTTTTTCTTTTCTGCAGCCTTCAGTTTGACCCAGCACCTCGTCGTGGAGAGCCTCATGTTACCCGCCGTACCCCAGACTATTTCCTATAAACCTCTCCTAACCTTTGTAGAAAGAAGTACACCTGGCATTTTAAAAGAGCAACAATATTTACACGTTTCTGTAAGAAATCGGGGTTCGTCTCAACTTTAAAATCCCCATCATGGACCAAAACGTGCCATACAGAGGACGAAGAGTGTTGAGCACAACTTGAGACTGAATTCCTTACAACACTACGTATATATCCTATACCCACCAGTCCAACAGTCAGTTTGCCTGCTGTATTCGTAGTCATTGTTTTTTCTTCCGGACTGTTCAGAGAGGAAAAAGTAACTCTAATAACACTTCCATCTCCTTTGGCGCTTCTTTGTAAATTTTTAGTTCTAGTGTTTAATGGGCATGAAGTAGAGTTTGGAGTTTATTCCCAAGGGAAATGCACACTAACTGCTTCCCCCACCGCTCTTTTATTTTATTCAAAAGACCTGATCGACTTAACTGGAGAACAAAAGCGATTCCTGCTTGGGAGTACGGTGTCATAACCCAGATTAAAAAAAAAGCGTTCCCTTTTTAGCTCGATTCCCCTTCTGTCTTGCTCCTGCCTTTTGTTTTTTGTGTTTTTTTTTTTTTTTTAAGTTTTTGTTGGTTTCCCCCCTCTCCCCTCTGTATATTTCTCCCGGAGCCGCTTGCACCCCCTCCTCGCTGTACCCCCACCAATAAATTGCCGTTGTCAGCCCCAGCCCCGCGCCGTGCT
>NW_010147152.1:0-25576 GCF_000699245.1 Pterocles gutturalis | reverse complement strand
CCCCCCCCCCCTTTTTTTTTTTTTTTAAACCAATGCCTATTCTGAATCAAAGCACTGGAAAAACCAATTAAATTAAGCTGGATACTGGAGTCAGATTTACATTTCTTGCTATACTGGAATTTTAGGTAAGAGAAGAATTCAGCGTTCTTGGGATTTTTCTCAAGGCTGAGATGCGTACAGGTGGAAGAGGTTGTTGTGAGTGCTCCTCTTACCTCACCATCGTTTTTTTGTTGAGTGTAACTTGCACTGTTTTCTTAATATGTCTGCAAAGTTTGTGTAATAAAAGCATTCCCTTTCTTCTCCTCTCAGAAACCCTTGTGAGATTTTTAATGTTGACCTATGGTTGTAATGAAAGTAGAAACTTGCCAGACCAGCTACACGTACTCCAGTTATTTCAAATACCTTGTGAAGGTTTATGGGTGTTTGGCCAGGCTTATCTTTCACATGGCTCTCACTAGTGTATTTGCATGAAGACGTTTAGAACTGGGGGCTCTCGCATCTGTGCAGAATTCTTTGTCAAACCTAAATGCTTCAACGACTTCAAGACTATAGTACTTCAAAAGTGACAGTCCGTTCTCTTGCAGTTTTTCCTTGTATGTACTGAGTGTAACTGTCTGTGCTTGTTGCAATTAAACAAGTGCAACAGAACAGGACCTTTGTAAGAAAATACTTGAGCCCAGCTGATGGTGTGATGCTGCTGGAAAGGAGAGATCCTTTTCCATGGTCTCATCCTCCCAGTTGTTTTCTTTTTTTTTTTTTTTTTTTTTTTATTCACCATTGAGCTGATTCAACTCTTTTTGGCAGAAAACTGATTTGACGGAAGAAAGTATTTGTCAGGTGGGTTGGATTACCTATGAAGGTGATGAGTTTGGAAGTTTGGGGACTTGAATCAGCTCAGCAAAGGCTGTGAAATGGTAGTGAGAAGAGGGACAGGATGGCCCTGCAAAGGTTAATGGGAAGAACAGGACCCTGCTTTTGTTAGCAGCCAGCAGTGAGATTGATCCAGCTCTCTCTTCACACCGTATAGCTAGTACTGCTGTTTTCTTGGGACACCTTTAGAAAATGTACATAAACATGCTTTTGCTTTGCCACAGCTGTTTTTGCTTTTGTGGTTCTAAACTCATGTGTTTGCTTTTCAGCAGAGCTGTGCAGGGTCTTCGCTCCTTGGCGGCTGCTTTGGTTGCTTTGTATGTAGTTGCAGTACACAGGATTAACCTATGGAAAGCATTCTAGAGGAGCTGGGTTTCTTTCATCTGTTTTTCTTATTGAGAGGATACTCCAAAACTTCAGTTCTTTGGAATGTGAGCAGCTTTTTAATTTCCTGCCCAGATTTATTCATAGTTAGTTCATATGCACTTGCTGTTTTCCCAGCGTTGTCCTTCCTCTTAAATAACCTTCATCTCCGAAGCAGTTGCTCCTTCAATAGAGAACAAGCCTATTCCCTTTGATCTTTTGTTTAGTTAGCCTTCTTGCATGAGATTGTTGACATGATCAAGGGAGGAGGAAGTATTTTTCTGTGTAGTTTGACTGGCATCCAGAATTGTACACCATATCAGGGATAGCTGATAACTTCTGTGATAGCGTTTCGTATTTCCTTGTGCTTTGCTGCAATGTTTACCTGGCAGGTTTCATTCTAGGATTGTATTCGCCTTTTTGTGGCTGCTTTACCTTGGTGACCTGTGTCCTCTTGTGCTACAACGTAGCGTACTCATCACTGTCCTCTTGTTTCCAACTGCTGAGCACTTCGTTTCTGGGAGAATCTTTTATTGACTCTGACAGTGTGAATTTGCCTTTTGTCCTACTAACTGTTACCTTTTCCTTCCCCAATCCAGTCCTCAAGGGTTTCCATTTCCCCTTAAGTTTTGTCTTAGTCTTCCCTTTTATTGATGAAACCTTACAACTTTCCTCTAGCTTCCCTGTAAGGCCCTTACCCTTGCTGACAGTGTCAGCCAGGATATATTAATGTTGATTTCAAGACCGATTTTTGAGGTATTTGGGGAGTAAACTCTCCCCACCCTCATTAGAGTACTTTACATTACTTGTAGTATCCAGGAGCTGTAGCCCGTCACTTACACGTAGCATCCTGCAGAAAGTTTCTCTGCGCTCTGAGCAGCCAGCTGATGTTAGATTAGCCTTCGATGTGATGTCCTTGCCTAGAAAGAGTGGCTGCTTTCTGTTACACTTCACCATGTTTCCCCTTCAGTTCTCAGTCTGTAATAATTCTTGTCTTCAGCGTTTGTTCTAAAGTCTTGGAAATGTTTGAGGACAAGGTAATTGAGGGTTTTTTTGGGTGTTGCTTGGGTGTTTCTTTTTTTCTTGAAATGTAGGACAATATTTTCCAGTCTTCAGTCTGTGGCTTTACCTTGATTTGACTGATTAAAATTCCTGAATTCTAAGTCTGCAATTTTATGGCATTTATTTCTCATTTTTGAGATTATTGCTGGTCTGCTCCCTGACCCCGCCTTGATTATTTTTCTTTAATATATCATAGCCTCACTTTCTTTGTTTTTAATTATATTATGAGGGATGTTTTGTTATGTAACTTTCGTTTTGCTGCTTTCCAGGCTCTAGGGTGCAAGTCTCTGTTAATCCCTTTGGAGTCTTTTCAATGTTTTTCTTGTAGTTTTCAGGCTGTCTGACAAATGAAATTGTTTGTTTTTCAGATTATTGTCCCATTGACTCAGTGGAACAAAATGTTATACTCGCTTTTTAAGCAAAAGATTTATTGGAAAAATTATTCTCAGTGAACTGCAATTACATTGCAATAAGTTATTTTAATATTCCACTTTGCTCCAATTTTTTTGGAATATAGCATTCAGTGCCATGAATAGACCTGGGATCATTACAAGCAGGGTTGTCTTTGCAGCAAGCACCAAGCGGACCATGCAGTGTTACTGGAAATGCGAGTCATATGACCACAGTGTCATCGCGTCTATAATCACTAGTTAAATCAAAGCTAGAATTTTCTAATCGGGGTATACAAAGGCAAAGTAAACAAATGAAGGTGCCTGGAATTTAATTTCTGATTTTGATCCGTATGGTTCTGCTTTATCTTCTGAAAAACAGTAGTCTGGAGTAGTCCTCATTTTTTTTTTATCTTTCACTTTTCATATATGAACTTGTTTTTACATACTTAGAATGGCTTTGTCTAAAAGATGAAATATTTATGTGCAGACAAGATTTTATTTCATGTAGCTTTGGGGGGGCAAATCAGTCTCTAAAAAATTTTTATTTTAGTGACCACAGTGTTTAGCAAATGCCATACCAAATTGAAAAGTTCTTTGTGCTAAATCAGTGCTTGAGTGCTTATTTTCTCTCTGTTTCTAGCAATAAAATTTACACAGGTGGAAAAAAAATGTTACATTCTAGTATTTTTAATTTTTTTTAAGTGACATGTTACTTCTCATTGCTGGCAAGCTTGGCTCAAGGGAATTCAGGACTGAAATATCAAATATTTTCCAAGTTTGAAGGTCATATGTGCTAGGCAGCGTAGCAGTAGAGCTGTCAGCAGGCTGGGATTGCTGATTTCCCTGTGTCAGTGTCAAATGCCAGTGCTGGGTGTTAAATGGGATCTAGATTCCCAGCAGTCAGTGAGAGGTTTGTGATGTTTAACAGCATGATACACTTTTGGTAGGAATCACTGTGTCACGTCGGTTACCTTGGCAGAGATCTCCACTGAGCTTTTGGGGTGCCTGTATCGCGCTTGGGGAGTTCTGGGACTGTGAGGTTCCTGCAATTCCCTTTCTTTTCTCTTTTTGTGTTCGTATAGGTGTTTTAAAATTCCCTCAGTTCCTCTTGCTGTATTCTTTTCTTCTTGCCATTGTGAATATAGATCCCGTGCCGCTTTTGCATCTGCAAACCGGAGGGATCCCAGTGCTGGCTGTGCGTGGCTGAGAATGCAGCAGCTCGACAGAGAGGAGCTGTATGGGGGCTGCGAGCTCTGCGTGGTGTTTCCAGGCCCAGGAGAGTGAACGTGCAGTAGCAACGCTTAATTATGAATGCAGATCTGGGACACTTGATGTTGTGCCAGGATCCTCAGAGACATGCTGTTTGAAAAGATGTAAACAGGGATGCTTTTGAGGACTGCAATGTGTTGCCCAGTTGCAGTCCTCATAGTATTATTTTTTCCTGTCTTTTGGTGTTTTTTCTGTGTATTCCTCTTCCCCTTTTTTGTGAAAAAGGGGAAAAAAACTAGTGCAGTTAGGCTGGAAGGGGTGATGTTCAGCTTTCCTTTCGGATGCAGCAGTCCTTTTGGATGTTGTCTGGTAGAGGGAGGATCCAGAAAAACTTGACGCCATGGTGAAGCATTACCTTCTTCTCTGGAAGAGCTGGTGACAGCATTTTAAGGCAGTAGCTTGACAAGCATTTCTTCTTTTGGCAGTAAGATCGGTAAACATCCCAGTTCCCATCCCCTTCCCAGCTGCTCATTTTGGTGCTATCTCCTCTCTTGTGTTGGCATAGTTTTTTGTGCAGCTGCATTGCAAATCAGATCAGGGAACTGATCCAGTTAAAAGTTTAATTGTGGATTTTTAATTCTTTGTGGGTTTTTAAAAATATACCAAGCAGCAATAAAAAGAAGCATATTTTGCTTTTATCATTATTTCTATAGAAGTAAGCTCAGGTCTAGTGTTGCTTCATTAGTTGGAAGACTACAGAGTGTAAGTCATAGTGGTTTTTTTAAAGTTTATATTCTCTTAGCACTGAAAAAATCTTGAAAAACGCATCCTCCCACATCTACTTCTGATCAAAGTCCGTGTCTCAGCATCTGTGAAGCAGTTATCCTTCAAGATTATTCTTCAGCTGGAGCTCATGTTAAGCAAAAAAACAAATGCTGTTAAATTTGTCATGCTGGCAGGGAAGAAAGTCTCAAAAGTTGTAAGAGTTTGCCGTAGAGCAGCCTTCCTATTCTCACTGGGACCACGTCTGCTCCTAGAACAGGCTGCGCAGATACAGGAGGAGGGAGTTGGCATTTGGTATGGCTCCATGTCCAAATGTGCTGGCTGGGGGAGAGCAGGAGGAGCACGGGAGCTGTGAGTCATTAGCACTAGGTGTTGTGGTAGCTGTGCTGTTCCTCAAGGTGTAGAAGGTGTGGCATTGAAAACTCCTCAGCGGAGCCTGGTAAACATGAAGCCTGCCTGTTGAGAGTGGAAGAGTCCATGAGGATAGCATGGGACACCTTCTGTCGTGCCAGGCGAAGCTGATCCTGATTTCCTCTAAGTGTCCAGGAAAAGTTCCACATATCCTCTGGCAAGCGCTTCTGAATCTTTTATGGGGGACAGAAGTGACACCTGTGGCTACATAACCAACACCATAGAGGGAGGAGAGCTGTTGATGTGTCCCGGCAGGCTGAAGGAGCTGGAGATCCCAGAGCTGCCCCCCTGCACTCGTTTTACCCTGTTCCTTACTGGGCCCTCTTGGTGGGGATCTTTTTATTGTCTCTGCGTGACAGCACGTACAAAGCAAAGTGCTTGCTTCCGCAATGTTTATACTGCAGGGTTGGTTTACAAGCTTGCATTTGACTGGCCTGTAAACAATCAAAGTAATTTAAAATTTCCTAGGTGTTTTTATGTCTTGAGTGTCTATTTCAGTTTGTTTCTTTGCTGTGATATTTTAGAAGGGAGTGCTCCTTACTAGCAAAGTCAGACAGGTCTGTCCTCTCAAATTGTCTGAGATGTGTTCTATGGAGACAATTATTGCTAAGGCTGGGCAGGGCCAAAGCGCAGCATTGGTCCCTTCTGTTTGTGGCGGTTTATGGTTCTGAAGACGCGGGTGTGAAACACAACCTCATTTTTTCTTGGTTTCCATGCCTTTTTGTTGACCTACCACCATTTCTTACTGTTTACTGTTAGCTGCTCCCTCTCTGCTTGTGGAAGAGGGGGACTTGTGGAAAGAGGCATCTCTAAAATATTCCAAGAATTTCCGAGGGAGACAGGTTTCAGACACCACGGAGTGCTGTTAAATCATGTGCCCGGTCCCTTTTATAGGCATCGGTGCTATTTGTCATTGGAGGGCTGGCTTTCTATGCAGAACTCATGGCTGCTGTCGTTTGATGAGATGGATTAATTTGACTGACAGGTTTCGATGAGAGGATTCACAGCTCTGGCGATGGAGACGTGCAAGGCAATGCTTTTAAAAAGCAGCTTCAGCTGGCAGAACTTCCCAGGCAACCCCAGGCTGAAAGGCTGAAGCTGCGTGCACCGAATGTTGCGTTACGCTGTTCTTTTGTGGTTGTTCAGTACTTAGGGTTCACAGAGCCAGGAAATGTGCAGATGGGGTTTGGTTTGCTTTTTTATTTTTTTAGATAAATGGAATGTGAGTGTTTAAAATTGCAGGCACTCGTTCATTTTCAAGAACAAGCAATGACTTTTGTATTAGTGTCTTAAAAATATTCGTGCACTTAAAAGAAAACTTAACTATTATGTCCATTCCAGGTAAGTTTTGAAGAAGGTTTGTGGTGTAGGAACGTGCTTTCAACACAATATTTGCTTCCTCTAAGAAGTTATTCTAGCTTGTGAAGATAACCTGCGGCCAAAAGTGCATATTTGCATTCCTCCTCCTCGCTCTGCTTTTACATCTGTAACAAAAGGATTTTAGGGGCACTGTTGGCTGCTCCGCTTGCATTTTTGGTGTGGAAGCCATTCTGCTGAGCCAGCCCGAGTATTGTTGCAACTTTTGACTGCACAACTAAGTCGTGAAGCTCATTACCAAAGAAGATGCTTAATTGCACACATGAAATTGGGTTTATCCTGCAGTAGTATTGCTGTCAGCAAACCTTGTAATTTTGGAACAGCTGCTGTCACAGAACACCATCACGTTAATAGTGACCATTGTGTTCGGCTTTAATCTAGTAAATAGGCTTTAAAATACTTGGTCCCAAAGGGATTTATTGGCTTCTCTTACTGAAGTAAAATTCTGTAGAAGTACAGATTGTGATATTGCCATGATGATGAAGTGCATTCTGATGGGCTTAATATATAACATAAAAATCTAAAAGAACTTGTTTTTTAATTTAGTTAAAATATTAAATTGGCAAGTTAAAATTAAAACCTAAGGCAGAAAATGCAACATATGGTGAATTTGCTGTTTATAAGCTATTTTAATATAATTGCAATATTTACGTGTGATTAAAATAACATGGTTCTAATCAAAACTTGAAAGCACAAATAAATAACATGGAGCCTTATCAGTTAATATATAGAATGATACGCTGCAAATATTAATTAGAGATACATTATTTTGATAGAGCAGTCTGGGTTTTGTTGCCCTCTTCTGTGTTTTTTTTATTAATCCTTCCATGCCATTTATTTTTCTGGCATTTAGATTTCCTGAAAGGTCTAGTAGAAAATAATAGTGTAATAAGTACACTGAATGAGGAGATGGCTTTCCTTTAGAGTCCGACAGAGACTTTCCTTTTTCTTGGAACATCCCTGTGAAATATTTAATGGCATGCAAACATTAGAAGACCTTGAGCAAACTCTAAACCAGGGCTATGATGTAAACCTGGAGTAACTAAACAAACCGTGCAGAAGCAGTTTGTTTGTCATCATTTACAATATTACACTTCAAGAGTTGTTTCTGGTTTTGGAACTTGTAAATACTTATCACATCTGTTAGCCGGCGCTGAAAACTGTGCATAACACTTTACGAGATAGCAGGAATTAGCGCTAATCTGTCAAAGACACTGCCTCTCAGTATTTTGTATGTGGAGTCTCCTTTTTTTGGTACAGCTGAGAAAGTGAGTCTAGAAGCTGAACTTAAAAGGGTATTCCACTTAATCAGTCTTGTTTTTCTTTGTAGAAAAAGCTACAAATGAGTATAACACCAGCGAGGACTGGGGTCTGATTATGGATATATGTGACAAAGTTGGAAGCACTCCTAATGGGTAAGTATCGCAGCATTACAGCGTGTCGTTTCATGTTCATGTGGAGAAGGATACTGTTTCAGAGGGAACGCGTCTCAAAATGCTCATCGCAGTCAGCTGTGCAAAAAGTGCTGCCAACCTGACACTTCTGCAAGCTCTACAGATCTATGCAGTTGGCTTTAAAATCCTTTGAAAGAAACGTTCCAACAGGATTTCTAGTGGAGCCATTTGTATATGCCGAGTGCAGTCTAATTTTGGGGGAGTTTTACACAGTAGACCAAGTTAATCATATTTATTTAATCATATTTAATGATCTTGAATGAATTTTGAGAAGCAACTGTGCCATTAGGAAAAAGTGAACTGGTTTCTTTGCAGAAAATTATCTAGCTAGGACAGTTAGAAGTTTGATGAGAAAGATTTGTCTGTGTTCATTCATTAGGAAGAATGGGACTGGTAGAGGAGAAAAGGGAAGAAAATGGGGATCAAAACCCAGATCAATTTGAATCAGTTTAGCCTAAGTGGCAATACTGAAACACAAGTGGCAGTTCAGTGATCCTATAATGGCCAAAAGTATTTGCTGAACTGCAAGGTTTTGAGTGATAACGTTTTAAATTTTGAAGGAAACCTGAATTAGTGCATAAGCTCAATTCCAAAGTGATCTTAGAATTTTTATCAGTGATATGTAATGTTTAAGATCACTACACTGAGAAAGTCTTGGGGTTTTTCTTCTTATTAATTACCTCCCACACAGAATAGTAGTAAATCTGTTCAATCTGGGAATCTTTAGTCCTGAAGGAAAAAAGTGTAGAATGTCCTTGGAGTCTTTTATTTAAAATCTCTGGTTTTTTAAGTGCCAAAAAACTTCTGTAGAGGGAACTGTTTTAAATCTACTTGTTTTGGAGGAAGAGAGATTTTTTCAAAATTAGTGGTTTTTTAGATTACATGTGCAAAATATATAACTATATATCTTTAAAATATGTAATTAAATCTTAGTATATATCTGCATCCATCCAATCTGCAGCTCAGGGCGTTTGGGTTTTTTTGCCCCTTCAGAACAGGTTTAATCTCTTCGCCTAAACTTACTATCCACACCAGCATGGGTGCAAACTTGGCTGCAGATCCAGTCACTGGCTCTGACTCTCATGGCTCCTTGAGAGGTTGGAGCACACTTAGTGTGCACAGAGGAGCTTCTGGCTTAGTTTCTTCCGAAAGGAAATAACTTTGCGTGCACAAAACTCCACTGTGAACTAAACATGCAACATGTGGAAATGATCAGTTTCAAAACCAGACTACCTCTCCAAACCAAAATGTGAGTATAGATGCAGCTTATTATCTTGTTTGATATAGTGGCATAAAATCTTCCTCGCTATGGTACACACAAGACATTGAAACAGACCTCTTTTGAAACAGAATCTTGAAGCAAACATCTTCTTTAATGCCACCAGTGAAACGGTTTTGGTTTCATTTCTGTACAGGTTTTTTTTTTAAGCTTTGCCTAAGGTTGCAATTCCATGACAACTTTAAATTGACAGGAGAGAGAATTTGCACTGAAGAGGGTTGTCAGATATTTCCTCTAGCCCCTTGTGCGATGGATTTCTGGTGAATCCCATCTGAGCAGTGATCTGGCTAAAAGCTAATGTGCTCAGCCAGCTCAGTTCCTTGCTCCAGGACTGCGTGGCTGCTGAAGCCTTGGTCAGGAAGGGCAGGGGACTGTGTTGCCCTAGGAAGGGGCAGTAGGTGTTTGGTCCGCTGCTTTCAACAGTGACTTTCACTTGTGCCTGCGTAAAGTGACATTTCTGTGTTCCGATAATGTAGCGGCTCAAGTATACTGCAAGTGAGTTGTCAAGATACTGCATCAGCTCTTTACAAGAGGTTTCATGTTTGTAGGGGGTTCAGAATAATCGTGTTAATGAAGCCTGACACACGCTTCAGCCCATGTAGCTGATGCATGCCATTAATGCTCATTTTAAGTATGAAACTCCCCAGTAGAGTAAGATTTAGAGTGCTAATCATTATTCTATACTTATCTCAGACTTTACTGAAACAAATTATAAAATCTTAGTGTCCTTAGTGTCTTGAAAATGGGATCCAAGAGCTGACAACCTGTGAGCACGATTTTTAGATTAAATCCATAGAGACCCTTTACAGTGGCCAGTAAAATAACCTTTTATTTAGTCATCACTGCTCCTCATTCATTTTTTTTTAATGTAGACGTTTCTTTCATTGTCTACTTCAAATCCATTTCCTCAGCTTAATGGCAATTGCTCCCTTTATGGCCTGTGAGCAATTTTATGGAAATTACTACAAAATGCCAGTGTAGAAATGGAGTCTGTTCCAATCCGGTATCCATATAAGAACAAACAAGTTGTTAAATATTTTTTCCAGAGTAGCTCTGGGAAGAGTTTAGGTTAAGTTACTTTTTTTTTTTTTTTCGGTAGATCAGTTTTGTTTGCTTACCCAACTTGAGTACCTGGTATCACTTGTTCTGCAGATCGCGTCAGTCACATTTGTCACTAATAGTTTCTTCCTTTTTCAGAGCAAAGGATTGCCTTAAAGCCATCATGAAGAGAGTAAATCATAAAGTTCCCCATGTGGCTTTGCAAGCACTTACAGTGAGTAGACTATCACTGTTTTCAAAACCTTTGTATTCTTTTGTGTAATGCAGCTATTAAATGTGTACTGATCAATTGATACCTTTATGTATCTTCAGTAGAAGTCAGTGAGAGTGTGCATGCTGAACAGAGGATTAAATTTAACTCTTTTTAATGTATACTTTTTTTGGATTATTTTCATTGTTGTCATACGTTTTCACAATTGTGTTTCTGTTGTCAGCTTTTAGGAGCCTGTGTATCAAACTGTGGAAAAATATTTCACTTAGAAGTATGTTCTCGTGATTTTGCTAGTGAAGCTCGAAGTATAATAAATAAGGTAATTTTTTTATAACCTGAAGTACTGGGGGAGAATTATTTTGTTAACTTCATTGCTTTGTCTCAGCATAGCAAAGAATTGGCAAAACTAACGTTCTAGTTAATATGCATTTCCTAGTTCTGGTGCAGTTGCAGATACTGCTGGCTGTTTGTTTTATCACTGAAATTCATGTACTTTAAGTTTTACTATTAAAATATCATGTATTAAAGAAGTGACAGGTTGATAATACCTACTCCAATTTTTTACAAATTACATGAGCGATTTTAATTAAAATCTGTGACTCTTCGTAAGCCCAATTAATTTGATAATGGTGAAGGCAGCTTTTCTTAAAGAGAGTTTTTCGTTGGCTTGAATGAAATTCATGGGCTGAAGTGCAAAGGGAAAACTGTGAGAAGGTTAAACTACGTTTTTACAAGGGAACAGATGAAGTCTTCAGACAAATTTTTTAGTTTCCAGAGTTTCTCAGAATGCTGAATGGGGAGGTAACCAGGAAAGGGAGATCTAAATGGGAGTTAGGGTCAAGCAGCTGATGGGATCTAAATCTGGATGTAATGAATTGAATGAGCAGAAACAACTTTCCCCTAATTACTGCTCCAGTTGAAGACAAAAAGAAGTTAGTCTTCAAATATATGGGAGGCCTGGAATCATCAGAGGTGGAGCAAAGCAATTAAGGAAACTAATAAAATTGCTGGGAAGCAAAATGAGTTCACAGCTCTTCTGTTTCTCACTTTATATGGAAAAATAGGTCTTAAAGTCCTCCCCTTTGTTCTCATTAGCCATGGTGCATTCTGAAATAGAACATTGACCTTCATGGTCTGACAGCACTTGTGGACGGAAAAAACAAATCTTTGATCCCACTGAAAAGTGGTCTGCTGGGGCATAATTATTTTGTTGTTGGGAAATACTTATCTTTCACCTCTGTCCCTGGCCCACTTGGAGGAGTAAACTTCAGAGGGAAGATAAAATTGTACTTTTTCCCTTTTCTCCAAAAGAAAATGAGTTCAGACAAGTGTCACAAATTTGTGCTGATGATGAGCCTATCAAGCTACATCTCTTATTTTGATTAAATGCATGTTTGAGTCCAGCAGCTCCAGAACCTTTATTCACCAGCAAGTATCCTGAGGTTAGTTTGGATGCTTTGGGTTCAGACCACAGTCTTCTCATTAACTGTCAACCAGAAAGTGTATGGAGGCTGGAGTGCTTTGGTCCATGTTCTGCCCCCGTAGTGTTGTCATGACCTTCAAATGTATTAGCTGCTCTATTGAAGAGTTGCTCTTTTTGCCCCAATAATTTTTTTTAAGGCTGTTACATGATTACAGAATTAACAGGAGCTGATGTGTAGCTGAGGTATACTCAGAAGGGGTTTTTTTAGGCATACACTTAGCGTAATACGTGACTCTGACCTGCTTTTCTGAAGGTGGATTATCACTTTGGGTGAGGCTGTTATCACATAAAATCTGCAGTGTTGAATGAAATCAGTGGTCCTGTGTGGATTTAGAGTAGCTGTAAATCCTGTGGGTGAGGCTGGAGGGGAGCTGCAGAGGCTCTTTTGTGTGAGGGGCTGGAGAAGAATGTGGGAGCCAGAGGAATTGCAGGCAGAGCACGAGCTTGATCTTGGTTTACCCCCACTGCAAGCAAATATCTTCCTTTGCCAGACTGTGCAAGAGAATTTGCCTCACAGGATTGCTGGAAGGAGACCTGATTTAAAGTAACCAGTTTGGTAGAATCAGGGAAATCCGAACTACCCGCAGCCTGTTGCTGCATTGGGGTCATGGTTTTGGAAACTACGCCAGCTTTCCAAGGGAAGGATGATGCTCCAGAAGCAAAGCATGCTCTCTGTAGTATCGCAATCATTGTATGAAAGACCATATATTCTAGGCTCTGTTTTCCAAATTTCTTTAATCAAAACAATTATTAAGGATATTGATAGTAAAATGGGTTTGGTAGCTAAATTTTACCCAGAGGGAACAACTGTTTCTGTTCATTTTGGGGTACAAGCGTCTCTTTCTATGCAATTTTGTCTTCTAGGCTCATCCAAAAGTATGTGAAAAGCTAAAAACTCTAATGGTGGAGTGGTCAGAAGAATTTCAGAAAGATCCGCAATGTAGCTTAATATCTGCAACTATTAAATCTTTAAAAGAAGAAGGAGTAACTTTTCCTGTAGCTGGATCACAGGTAAAAGCTGATTTGGGATAGATACCGGCTCTGCAGTAGATGGGATTGCTCCCATCCCCAGCCTCACCCTTTGTATTTTACTTCTGGTGGTATATTATGCCTCATCTTCTAGCTGGCAGATAGGATGACAGGTGGTTTTTTTCTGTGCCTTATTATTGCTGCTTCTAAATATTTTCATGTTAATTATGAGTCAGGTGAAGATCAGTCCTGAAAATTAGAATTGCAGCTTCTACGATGTATTCCTTACATGAAGTTTACTTTTCTCTGTATTAAACACAGAAGGTTTTTTTTTACTTTTACAATCTTTCCTTCCTCCACAAAGATGTTTTCACTTCTAAATCTAGGATATGTGTTAAAACGTATGGCAGAAACATGGGAGATCTAGAATACTGGCAACCAATTATGCTTCCTTTCCTACAAATACGTATAAAATGACATCTTGGTGTTTTTACCTCATATACTGCACTTCAAACAAGCAAAGCTGAGATTTGTTAGTCTTTGGTACACTTGTATGGAATTGTTTTCTAGGACCTTTGATAAGTCCTAGGCACAAGTGTCTGGAATTAGGTTCTTCATTCCTGGTATGTGCAGGAAGACTTCCTTGTTGGAAGGAGAACTCTTAAGAATGCTGTGGAGACTCGTATTATGTAAGTCAGCAGCTCCCAACTCGATGTCCATTTTCTCTTCTTTCCCATTGTCCCACCAGCAGAGACAGAGGGTGGCTCTTTGCTCTGATATGGACAGATCTCCCTTTTCAGCAAGCCTAATCTGCTGCTTAATAACCTGGGTCTTCACAGACGTAGGACTCCAAGGAGCTTTTCTTCCCTTTTCAAGGGGGGGGTGGAGGACAAAGGTGGAAAGAGCAGTCATTTAAATGAGTGGTCTCACTTTACTAAATGAGACTAAAATAATTATTTAAATTAGATCAGTTATTTCAATTAGATGTGATTATTTATTTTACCTTGTTCCTTGCTGAAAACAAAATAAAACCTGGCTGAGATTCTGAAGAGTAATATTTTTTTTTCTTCTACAAGGTCATATTGATTCAGTAATGAAATGCTGCAGTAAGGCAGCTAACCAGGAACAACTTATTACTAATTTGTTAAAGTATATAATTACAGAGCTTTCTTTTTCCTGTGTAACCTGAACTTATTCTATTGTTAATACACTTGCAGGCTACCACAAATGCTGCTAAGAATGGCTCATCATTAAGTAAAAACAAAGAAGATGAAGATATAGCTAAAGGTAAATTGCTAGTTGTAGCCTTGAGTTAGGCTTGGGCTCTAGGAGCTTTGTTCAAATGCACGGAAATAGGAAGTTGTCCTCTCTTCTGCTGCACAGAATTGAAAGCAAGGGCAGAGCAGGTTGGGAGTTAGTGTACTGTTTCATTCGAGGTGTTTTCCTCACGGATGAGGATTTGGGGTAAGATATATTTTTCCCAATCACGTAGCCATTAGCATTGTCTTGTGACTGCTTTCTCTCCAGAGAACTTGGTCTTTTCTGGTCTGCACCCACGTGTTTTGTTTTAGCCTTCACCTTGAGGCCTTAAGAAAAAATTAAATGTTTTATTCTTTCTGCTCTTTCTTGGATATAGTTACTGTTGCTTAGGTGTCATAGGGAAGAATTTCAGTATTTCTGATCATGCTGATGCTGCTACTGACATTAGTAGTGTGCACTGCTTCAAGGAGTGGCCTGTACCATGAGAACAGAGGGGTTTTTACATTTTTCATAACTTGTGTGTGATTACATCTTGTTTTTTAATCCTGTTGCAGGGCAGAGTAAAGCTGTTGAAATGTGAAATACGAATAGTAGTTTGTAGCAAAGATTTTAAACTTAAAATATGAGAGAAGCAGATACAGACCATGCTTATAATATAGCAATAATTTTTTTAATTAGGAAAGCAAACTGCTTTTGTATACAGGGGTAAAATATGCAAACTTTTTTTTCTCCTTCCTAATTGTAGCTATCGAATTGTCTTTGCAAGAGCAGAAACAGCAACAAATGGAAACTAAATCCTTGTACCCGTCTGCAGAAATTCAGCAAAACAATCAGAACGCGAGGAAGGTGCGAGCTCTGTATGACTTTGAAGCTGTCGAGGACAATGAGCTCACCTTTAAAAGTGGAGAAATTATTTTGGTTTTGGATGACAGGTATGACATAGTCTGATGAAGGTGCCTTTATTCCAGAACTGTTATTTTCTTAGGATAGCAATTTTCACCTCTGATGCATTTTTTCCTCACAGAAATGTATATTGTCACTCTGGCCTCTCTCAGATCCCTTTATCTTCCACTATTCTTTCCATACCCCAAGTTCTTGACCTCAAGTCATTTTTGGTGCAGGGCAAACCTCACTGTATTGTGTTGGGGGTATTTCATGCCATGGTGTAGGTCCAGTTTAATTCATAGTTTTTGAGATAAATGCTAGTTGGTTATAACATATGCCATAAGAATATACATATATATTACAGTTTTGCTTCCAGAAATTGCTAAATCTCTGGCTATCAAGCATCACACTTTCTAAGAATAAAACTGAAGAAAAAATACTTAAGATAATTATTGTTATCACTGTTGCCCCAATGATAGCTAAGAAGCAGAACTTCTTCCCTGCTAATGCTGTTCTGATTTAATAGACGGTGACAGATCAATTATATTTCTAATGTTAGTCCCCGCTTGTGTACTTTTTCTAAACTTTTAGATGAAGCTATAATGGGCTATCATCTAATCAATCTAAAGAACTGAAGAGTTGTGTTAAATTTTGAGTGATTGCTGCTGAATGATTTGACTTCCCCCCATCCCTCCTCTTCTCCTCGCCACCTGTCTGCCCCAGCTCCTGTCTTCGGCTTTGCTGCTAGTCTCTACAAATATTCTCCTTTGCCTTTGTTATCGGATACACAGGAAAACAGCGTATTAGATAGCGCGGGTTTTCTGTCAGAAGCCCAAAATGTGTCACTGATACTAGCGTTAATGGTCAGAGTTTTGTAATACATCTTTATTTCCCCAGTGACGCCAATTGGTGGAAGGGTGAAAATCATAGAGGAGTAGGACTGTTTCCATCTAATTTTGTGACTTCTGACTTAAATGTGGAACCTGAGGCAGGTAAGTTAACTACTAAAAGCTGACAGCTTTATTTTAGAAAAGTGGGCTGATGGTGGAACTACTAATTTAGCCCATCAGCAAAATAATTTCCTGAAGTCAGCCCAAGAAAGAATTGAGAGAGAAATCCTGCCCTTGTTTCAAATGAGGAAGCAAGCAAGCATATATCACGGCTGTAGCTCACTTCAATGACTTCTATCTTCTGATTCTCTTCTGAGTTGTTACCTTTTTCCTGTTACAGAAATTACTTTCAATTTAGCATAATTCTTTGTCCGTAACATATTACATACGAATCCAGTAACTTGCCATTTAAAATGTCAAAGTCTCCTTTCAGACATCAGACCTAGTATAGAACAACGTTCATACCCGTGTCAGTGGTTTGTAGGAATCACATTGTTCGCTTTATTCATGCTCGTGGTACCAAAATAAATCTTCACACTTACGGCTTGGCTGAAAGTAACTGTAGGTGTGTTGGAGGTGTTTTCAGATGCTAATATGACTCAAGAGTCTTTCCCTTCCTGGGCTTAGGTTCACAATCGGGCTAACAGCCCAAAGGAAGCAGCTTGTCAGAACATTTTCTAGACAAACCCGTTTTCCCTCTTCCAGCAGCTAGGTGCGTCACTGCTTAAAGTACTTATTCAAATTTCTCTCTTGCTCTCTTGTTTAAAGATCTGATGGCAAGCAAGGAGAAAATGTGTGTTTTAAGTTAGCATTGTAACACAGCTGCAGAAAAGAAACTAATGTTTGTTCTTTCAGCAACTGTGGATAAAAATTCTCTTCCTGAGGATACTACAGAAGAAATTAAGAACACGGAACCTGAGCCAGTTTATATAGATGAGGTATGCAGTCACTTTCAATATAAAAAATCGCTGAGATTTTATGTTGGTTGAAAACATTCTTTTGTTACTGAATGTTAGCGGATAATTCTTTCTATATAAAGAACGTTTTAGTATTTGAAAATTAAAACAGTCTCTGCCGTGCTTCAGAAATAACTGTTCTTAATCTTCCCTTCACCTTTCAGGACAAGATGGATAAAACACTGCAGGTACTTCAGAGTATAGATCCTACAGATTTAAAGCTAGATTCTCCAGATCTTCTAGACTCAGAAGGTACTTTGAGTGCTAAGTTAGCTAGTTTTTGTATTTCTTCTCACAATTACCTTTTGTGGATTGAGCTGGTAATTCTTTCACATTTATTTTAAGCTTAGAGAAAGTGTGATCTGAACTAATAGTGTGCTGTAGAATAGCTTATTTCACAGTGGGAGCGTGGAACTATATGTATAGCTCTACATTTTCTAATAGTTGCCAAGCCAACTCCATGTTGAGCAGAGTAATTTGCATAACTTGCAGCTAGTGTACAATGCCTGATCTTTGCAAGATCCATCCACCCATCAAAACTCTGCTTGAAATAGGCAATTAATTTTGTGTCAAAATTTCTCCAAAATATGGCTGGCCAGGAGGAGAGTTCAGTTCAGTTAAGAGCCAATTAGTTCAAGGTGTGTAGTAACAATTGAGCATAGGTTAGAAAAGGAGCGTTCCTAGAATGGAAAAAGGGAAGGTGAAGGAAGCTCTACAGTACAGCAGATCTAGAGAGATTCACAGGCAGTCTCGACGGGATATTTCAGTAGGAGTTGAAAGTCACAGGTCTTGTGCAGTGCAAGCAGAAATGCAAAATTTTCCATGTGTTTCATCAGCAGTCTTTTGTTTGAGAGGGTAGGAGTGAGGGTGACAAAGCGGAATAACAGAAGTATTTTTCCTGTCTGCTTGGGCTGGAGGAATGGGACACGCACGGTAACTGGGTGCGCTCTCCAATTTCGTATGCTGTTTGAGTGTGCTTGGATAAAGTATAATTGTGCAAGGCACTAACTACCTTGACACTTCTGTCTTCACAGATATTTGTCAACAGATGGGTCCAATGATAGATGAAAAACTAGAAGAGATAGATAGGTGAGCTGTAACGTAGCTTCTGCTTTACTTACTGTAATTTACTTTAAATTGTGCAGTTGTATTAATTTTTTTGTTACTTGCTCTTTCATCTCCCAAGCTAGAAAATTTTGCAAGAAAGAAATATTGACAATTCTAGCTTTGTTTTTTAACACTTAGGTACTGAGGTCCCAGTGCGTGTAGTAAGACTTGATTTCTGCTCTCCAGAATTTACTGCAGAAGTTACTGAGTGCATTTTATATTAGTGCTTTTTGAGGCTTTTGCACTCTGTCTAGAGCTTGGTGTTTTCGGACTGCTGCTGACTGTCCTCCATCACAGGAAAATCTATTCAACTCTATCTCCACCTCTTCCTCCTCAGACTCCTAGAGATACCTTGAGGGTGGTTAAAAGGTAGCTGGCACCTGTAGAGTTGCTTGCCTTATTGCAGCTAGGGAAGAATAGTTGTTCGCCACTTGGCCTCTCCTTCCAGACAGAATGGCAGCTTAGATGTGTAAGAAATTGACCATCTACCTTTTCAAGTTTTTCTTCCTTGCATATTCAAAACTGTTTAATGAACCACTCTTCTTTTTTACTATCTAACAGTAGATGTTAGAGAAACTTAGTGTCTGGGTGTATTTGTTTTGAAACAGAAAACATTCGGAATTATCTGAATTGAATGTGAAAGTTCTAGAAGCTCTGGAGCTCTATAACAAACTGATGAATGAAACACCACTGTATTCAGCCTACTCAAAACTCCACCATCCCGCACAATACCCACCTACATCTTCTGGAGTTTCAGTGCAGGTCAGTATCCCTTGCTGGAAATAGAGACTTTCCTGATATAGATTTCTATTTTAAAAGATGACAGCAAAAACGAAGTGTACGCATTCTTGCTAGCCTACGAACAATCTGACATTGCCTGGTGACTTTTTATAGCCTTTAGAATAAAGTATCGTTTACACACTAGAACAGAGTACTTCAGTTTACAGGTACCCCTTTGTACAGTAAGGTCTAGTTGGTGATTTTGCTCTACTTAACAGAAAGATGCTGTATCGATAATACTAAAAGATTCCTTCCATGATTAATTTTTTACAGTTAGAACTGGGTGTTTCAGCAGCTTGGTGGATATTCTTGCTGTGAGTCATGTCCTCAGTCTTCAAGTAAAATGTTACCACCTTATCTCGTAGCGGGGCTATGAGTGGACTTTAATACTAGGGCATTAATGACGAGTGCAGTGTGCTTCTTCTAAATACAGAAACACTACTCTGGTTTTAGCTCTCTTTTCCTTCAGAAATGAACATGTTGTATTAGGGGGTGTAGTTGCTCCAAACTGTTTTACAGTATCTCCAATGTGCCATGTTGGTGCTTTAAGAAAATAAAAATGGAGGAGAAAGAGATTTTTCAAGATCTTTTTTGGAGAAAGCGTAGAATGAGTGTTTTCCCTTTAAGTGAATTTTTCTTTAATGTTAATTGTTCAGTGGGAAAAGAATAGTTGCCATAGCAACTGCTAGATCTGAAAATATGTCAGTTAAAAGTAATTCCATGTCCTTAACTGCTGCTAGCGATGGAAAATTCACTATATTTGGAGGTTAAAAAGTAATTTAAGCCAAGAGGCAACTGGAGTTTACTGTTTCTTCCAAGATGCATGCTTCCAGCAGTGAAGAACACAAGACAAGGCTGACCATGCTGAGCTCAGCGCAGAACCAGTGAGCCGCGTAGACTTCTGTGGACTAAGCATGTTACACCTTCTGTTCTGTCTGAATCTTGAGTAAAGATTTGCATTATCTTAAACCAGAAATAAAAGAAACTAAAGTTTTTGCTTTCCTTTTGTCTTATAGTCTTAGAATATTCTTATGTTTTAATTACCAAAATGTGTTAAATAACAAATCTCATATGGTGCTCATCTTCCTACTCCGTGCATCAAAATATGTAAGGATTGAACATTTTAAAGACAACTAGAGAGAAATAAATAAGGTTTCTGGGAGGGGCAGCAGTCTTGTATGTGATACACAAGGTTCTTTCAGCTGTTAAGCACTGACCCTGTTAGCAATGGATTTCTGAAAAAGGTACCTTCTGGTGAAAGAAAGGACGCCTATTTAAAATGTGTTGTGAGAAGTTACATGCTTTGGTTTTAGACCCTTGTTGGAAAAATTAGTTGATGTTCATTGAGCCTTTGAACACTAGCCTGTTTGTTCATTGTAGTGGTATTCTCTGCCACCTTTGCTGATACTTAATTGAAAAGAAAAGGTATACAATGTTTGTTTTTTAATTTGCAGTCATATCCTGTACAGCCACCTAGTGGAAACTACATGGTCCAGGGTGTTCACCAAGTCACCATTTCCCCCGGTTACAGCCTCGGACCTGATCAGATGGGGCAGTTGAGGTCTCTGCCTCAAAGTATAAATTCTTCTGGAGCAACTCAGCCAGCTCAAGCCGCGTATTTAAGGTATTGCTTCAGCAAACTGTTGTATTACCTTCTTCCCAATGGTAATTTTACTACTTTGTCCAGAGGCTTTATGTTCATGGGATATTTACAATGACACATAATACTGTTTGATCATTTTGAAGATACAGATTGCTTTTGGACTAAGTAATATTCTTCTTTGCAAATCTGCTTAGCAGATAAATAGACATGAACTTGTCAGAATGAGATTTGTTTTGTTTTGTTACAGCCCAGGACCAGATTCTGTGTTAAACCAGCCGTACGTGAACCAGAACCCTGGCCTTCCGTCAGCTGCCAGCACAGCTGCTTACAGCCAGCAGCAGATGGGGATGTCGGTGGATATGTCGGCTTACCAGAATAATGCATCGAGTTTGCCTCAAGGACCAGGTTATCCTGTGGCAGTTCCCGCTCATTCCGTTCTACAGCAACAAACAAATTACCACCAACAGCCTCTCCTTTAAAAAACAAACCAGCTCGTATTTCTGAATTAATGAATAAAGGTTGCCTGACCCAATGATTTTTATGAATACCTGTCACCGATATCGAAATACATTTTCCTTTTAAATAACCCAACTTGCTGCGTTAGGGTGATGCCAGGAAAAAAATATTCATCAGATCTGCTTGCTAAGCATTTGCATAAAGATAGCTTGAACTAGATTAGCTGATAGTTTGAAATAATTTCAGATTCCTTTGAGCCCTTATTTCAGTGCTTTCAAGAAACACCACGTGTGAATCTTAAGTTAAAAGATTGTCCAAAAATAATTTTTTAAATGCGTTTCTAAAAACTTGAGGGTGGTTAATCATTTTTTATGTATTACTCTTGTTACGCGTTGCCTCCCCTGGCTTCTTACTATAATCTTTCTATCCAAGTGGCTTCAGAGAACCTCTGCAGCTTTAGAGACCAGCTTCTCTCCACGCTGCTGTAGCGAGCTTTGCAATATGACGTGTGCTGCGAAATGGGAACAACTGCAGGAGCTCCGCCAATGAGAGCTGGAAGAGAAAATGTTTTGATATTGTGACAGTGAGGACCATGCACCTACAGAAATACGTAAAATGAGATTTTTATAGTGTCTGCGGATACAAGGTGCTGAGCCAGAAACTTGTACAGAATCTCTTCTCTTTTCCTTTTTGGATGCAAGTAGAAGTGAAGGAGTATCGTAGTTCTTTGTGGTAAAGGAGGGGCTCAAGAATGTTTGAAGCTTAAGACTCTGAGAATCTGCCTTGTTCCCTCTCCAGTGGGGAGCTGAGTGGAGCAGGAATCATCTTTATGGGACCAGGGGGTTCTTGCCTCTCTTGGATTTCCTTTCTCTGCCACTGTGTCTAAATAAACACCGATTACAGTTGGAGAAACTCTTAAACCGTTGGAAAAAGGTGTATTTAATGCAGAATCCCCATGCTTTGTGAGTGGGATTGTGCTCCTCGTTTAACACAAGGAGTGGTTGCATTTTGAAAATGACAGACGTGTCTTTAGAAAAGGAATTGCTTTGGAACTGTGGAAGCATTTGGTGGCTGAGAAAAGAAATCTGAGAATGTCTTCCCTGATGCACTTTTTTCATGGGTGGGATTTGTACAAGAGGAGCAGGTGAACTGAATTAAATCTCTTTCAGGAATGTGGGATTTCTTTAATTGTTTCAACCTCTGGAAAAAATCACTGTGTTCTTCTCCTATTTACCTACTCACTTTAGCATAGTCATGTTTATACCTGTTGTAGCAATCTTATGATGAGTAAAAAACTTTAGATTGGGAAAATAATGGAAGTAAATCACTGATAAAAACGTGTTTGGTGTACAAATTTTCTCACAAATGAGAACTATTAGATTTTATACTATTATTGAGTGATAAAAGACACCCTTCACTCAGCACCACCTCCATTTCTTTTACATTTTATTTAATTATTTGGTATCATGACCTTATTCATTTGCAGCCTCATGCTTATGCAAGAAGGTATTCAGTACCTGCTCTTTAAATAATTTCTTATTTAAATTTGTGCAATTGGAAGGAAGCTTTTGTCTTTCCTTTTGAGATGACTTTGTCTTTATCCTTCCCCTTGAAGTAGCTTAGTAGAAACAACACGTTGCAATACTGAAGTATTTTGATAATTTGTTCCTTGCCTTCTTTAAGAGGAATAATTAATTTCAATGCTGCTGTTCAAAATCCTTATTGTTTGGAGAGTTTACTTTGTTCCAAGTTGGTCTGTTGTCAAACTAAACTTTGCTGTGATTTATATAGACTCTCCATGTTTGTTAGTAAATTGAGATTAAGGTTGGTATTTTTATTGGATTCAGAACTTTGGTCCAGCAGAAGTATTGAGTGTCTTAAATGGAGAGAGATAGACTGATGTGGTTTGATTATGTTCAGATAATTATTAAATATAAATAATGTATATACTCATTTGTCTGAGATTTTCTACACAGCTACATCTCTGCGTGTTGTTGAAGCCTGAAATTTTATAAAAGCAGGATTTGTTGTTCTGTCATCTCTTATATTCCTAATTCTGTGATATGCAACTTGTAGATAGTGTAAAATAATTTAATTATTATTAAAATAGTGTATTTAGAGGGTTTTGGTGTTAATAGGATCTGGTTTTTCTCTTCATACTTCTATACATTATCATATTTATTTCTAAGGCCTGATTGTAATTGAACATGCTGCCAAAGGATTTGTCTAACTTCAGATTTCTACATTAGGTTTCTACCTGCTGTTTTATATCAGGAATCAACAGTAGATAACTTCTGCTTTTTCATATAAACTCTTGATGGTTAACATAGAAATTTGTGCAGCTTTATAATGAGAATTTTATTGTAATATATTTGTTTCATGGGCGTTGAAAATATCAGTACTAGATAAATTTTCTTCTAGTATGAGTTGGCAACCTGTTATGTCTAAGTTACAGTCAGCTGAAAGCAATGATCGAATTTGTAACTATGACCATGCAGAGATGTGTTTTGAGAAATCGTGGTCTTTCATCCAGCCTCGGTGTGACAAGTGCATTGTCTGTTTAATTTGGGACAGAAATCACAATGTTAAAAGATCAGATTGTTTCTGTAACAAGTAAACCTTAAAAATAATGTTCTGTGTTGGGTTTTTTTAGGTTTTGTTCCTAGATGTTCAGGGACGTGTGGAGCAGTGTAATTCTTCTGAAGGCTGTCCCTTAGGAAGGGGGCTGCAATCTCTTACGGGAATTATTTTCTGATAGGAAGATGGTTTTTTTTCTTATTTTTATCTATGCATCTTTTCTAAGAAATAATAGGCACTACTCTTGCTTACCTTGACCACTGTGATGGATCTGTTGAATGAATGAATACCTTCATAGAGTTTATGGCACTTCCCAGTGAAATTTTACATGAAACTGACTCGAACTGTTTTGAATTGGTGAAAATGACAAATGAAGGAAAGGGAATACAGCTGGGGTGGCAGGGTCTGAGCACGTCTGAGCTTTCACAGCTCTGCTCCCTTCACCATCACATCTTCTGGTGGGCAAGGCACACCTGAACTTTCAGTTCAGACCAGGGTTCCGCTTCGGTTTTGTCTGGAGTTTAAGGTGAATATGTTCTGGTTAATGAATGTATCGCAGTTCTTGCAGAAAATTATCTTAAAGAGTTTGCAGTGTTAGGAATGGAGGATCTGTTGTATCGGAATCGCCTCTCGGCCTTCTGTCTGCAATACATGTGCATCGCCTTGTGTGAATAAAACAGTTTGTTTAACAGACACGGGTGAGGAGTCTTCCGTTTGCGACGCAGTTAAGTCCTTGCCAGAACGGTAAGGCAAAATCCACGTGAGTCGCGTGAACATCGGTGCTGCAGCCCTCCCTGCTCCCCTTCCACGTTCCCCTCTGTCCCCTCGCTGTGTCCCCGGCCTTGCTTCCCTGGGGAGCCCATCCTGGGCCAGCTTGGCCACCAGCCCAGGGGCCCCTGGCTCTCTGTGTCCCGCCACGCTGCCAGCAATGCCAGTGCTCTGCTGGGAACTGGTGTTTCATAGCTGTGCCGTGCATCGCTGCTGGCGAGTGCTTCAGGTGTCAGCCAGGCTCAGTAGGTTAGTGAGAGAACACGGCTCTGCGCTGGATGTTACCTGCTGGGGAATTGAAGAGGGTAATTTGTATAAAATTACATAGTTCACCACAAATGATGAGGTATTCATACAGAAAGCAAATACAGTGCTCTTCACATTTGATTGTATTGCACATCTTAAGAGCTGTGATTGCTGATGGCTTATTGTAGGTTTTCATGGAGACTCTAAACAGCTACCCAGAGATGTCTAGCTCATCCGAAATAATAATAAATCCTTGTGCTTTAAAGATGCTTTCTGCTGATGCTATGTATGGACCAAAAACGTGCGCAAGGAGCCTATGTACCCGAGAACAACTCCATTAATGGTTGGTTGGACACAAATCGCCCTTTCTTCCGAGTTACTGACCCCACTGGGTTGATTTCTGGTTACTTCAGGCTGCGAATCTAAATCTTACAAAGCCAGACATTTACTGAATGACTGGCAAATGCTTGCTGGTTTTTTCATTTTGAATCAACCTAGACATTACTATGTCTTGTTCAAGAGTGACAATGATGGGTTAGGTTTCTGGGCAGTATCTTAGCTTGGGAAGTCAGCCACATAGTCACACTAAAATTAATGTTTAAAGAAATGTATCCCTCCTAGTACCAATTTATTAATTAAATATAATCTAGTGGGGGCTACAGCATTCATGACCCACATTCATCTTTGACAAAGAAGCCAGGCTGCCTCATTTCACCCAAGGAATTAAAAAATCTGCAGTTTGTGTCTACAGCGAGACAGCAAGAAACGTTTGCTCTGGTGCACGTTGGACCTTCACCAGAGGGGTGTGTGCGTGTCTGTTCAGAGCTTTCCGGTGCTGAAGTGAGATCAGCTCCAGGCTGGACACATTTGTGCTCTTATTCATGTCCGTGGGAGGTGTAACGTGCCCGGAGCCACAGCACAGGAGTGGGAAGCAGGAAATCCAGGTCCTGCTTCCAATTCTTCCACAGATTTCCCCTTGAACTTCAAACAAATCACTTCATCTCCTGATTTATCTTTTTTTCCCTCGTCGTAGATGGTAGTTGGTGCAAACTAACGCTGCTCAGCGTCGGGCCGCCCTGTGTGGCAGGGGTGAGGCTCCCGAGTGCAGGAAACCGGATCCTGGCGG
>NW_010147151.1:0-430 GCF_000699245.1 Pterocles gutturalis | reverse complement strand
CGGGTCGAAAATCTGTGGGGCCACAACAGTGAGGCAAGGAGGCTCTATGTAGCCCCAGCAAAGAGTCAAACGGAACGGCCCATAACAAGAAGTTACTGCCAACACCGCGATGATCGATGTGTGAGAAGCCTCAAGACCAAATCACACACACAAGGATGCAGGCAGCAACAAGTGCCAGTCCCTGGAAATGGACGGCGAGAGACCAGGGCTGCCCACACAGCCCGCAACGACGGCGCAAAAGAGGAGCAGCCCAAAACTTCTGAGATGCAAGAACAATCCACACGTCAAGCTCAGAATGCCAGAAAAGAAGAGCCAGACTGGCACTATCCCAACAAGCACGGGCACTCCAGACCCTACGGATAGCATCCCATTCGCATGCCATCCTCCTCGAGCACAACGAACGGCGACGACATCAAGACCTGAGCAAGGA
>NW_010147150.1:1396-1882 GCF_000699245.1 Pterocles gutturalis | reverse complement strand
GCCCCGGGCACCCATCCAGCTCCCGAAACACCCGCCGCCGGCCCCCGTCCCAGCTGGGCTGAGCCCCGTGCGGGGCAGCTCACCCCACATCTCCCACCGTGGGGGCACCGGGGGCTGCAGGGGGGCCGCCGGCGATGACAAATCTGGATTTTTGCCCAAATGGGGATGCTCAGCTCTGTCCCCACGCTGGGGATGGGGTCGATGCTCTTCCCAAATTCAACATCTTTGCAGCTGGGCTGCCACCGCGGGTGCCTGGGAGCAGGGGACCCCCTTGTCCCAGGGTGACGGGACCCATCCTGCGCCAGCGGGTCCCTGAGCACCTTGGGGACATGCACGTGGTTACCAGCATCACCGGGCCTTGCTTTGGTTTTGCTCCAATGCTCAGTGCCGCAAACAGCCCGGTTTGGCCCCAGCAGCATACCCAGGGTCACACTTTGCACGGCGGTGGCTGGGAAGCAGCCGCGCACCCCGACATGCCGGGGCGGC
>NW_010147150.1:540-1201 GCF_000699245.1 Pterocles gutturalis | reverse complement strand
GAAAACTGCGGAGAAATTTGGGTCGGTTTATGGCAAAAAAATGGGATTTGGAGCAGCTGGATGGACGTGCTGCATATGCCACGTGTCCCCTCCCCATGAAGCATCATACCAGTGGGCATCACGGGTGCCACCAGTGCCGGATTTGCCCCGGGGCCGGCTGATGCCACGGGCTGCCGAGAGCAAACCATTGCCTTTATTCACCAATATCAAACCCAACCCCTGTTTTTTTTTTCTGGGGTGAACCCCCCGATTGGGGTCCCTTGCCGTGGAGCTGCCGGGTCACCACTCCTTCCCGCGGGCGATGGAAAATTTTTGTGACTTTTTGACTTCGCTGTGGTTGTTTGGGAGCGAGAAAGGGGCCGGGCGCCGCACGAAAACATGTCTATGGATAAACAGCAGGGACCATGCAGGGGGCCAGAGCCACTGGGTGACAGCAGGGACACTCCCCACGGAGCTGGGACCCCACTGCATCGTCCCAGGCTTGGTGACCCACAGATGAAAATATTTTGGCTTTGTTCAAAAAACACCACCAAGAAAAAAATCCATCCTCCTTACAAACCATCCGAGGGCAGCGCGTGACGGGTGGGACACAAACAGGGCATGTGGGGATGGCACTGTCCCAGCTGGGGACATGGTACGGCTCCCGCCGCCCCAACCCGGG
>NW_010147150.1:0-344 GCF_000699245.1 Pterocles gutturalis | reverse complement strand
CTTGCTCGCACCAGGAAGGGGGCGAGTGTCACCTCCCGGCAGGTCCCCCAGGTGCTGGGGGGGGACACAGTCACCCCCAGCCAAAGGTGAGGTCTGAGGCGCAATCACCCCACTGTCCCCTGTCCCCTCAGCCCCGCTCCCGGGGCATCTCCTGCCACGGGGTGACACTGGCAAACCCCACAACTCCGATCCCCCCATCTGCTCCCCAAATTCAAAATATCCAGAAACGGGGTCACGCTCTTTTTAATTCCCATTTTCTCCCCCAGCCCTGCAAGAAGCAGCACTTTGGAGCTGATTTCAACAAAAAAAAAAAAAACTCAGTTTGGGGGAGAAAGGGGCTCTAA
>NW_010147149.1:0-6848 GCF_000699245.1 Pterocles gutturalis | reverse complement strand
TCAACTGGAAACCCCACTGCTGAAACCCACTTTTTTTAACCTGAATTCTTATGAATGAGTAAAGAAACTATCACCACATTCATTTCTGCAGTCAGCACTCAATTATCTAGACTCTTTAGGAAATGACACCAGCTTTTGTTGCCTCTCTATTCATTCTTTATTCCATATGTACTTCTTGCATGACACACCTGGTAAAATCGATGTAAAGTGGCTAGCAGTGACGTTCATAGTCTTATTTCTAGACTGTCAGCGTATTTTATGACTCATTTATGTCTGTTAACAGTTTTAAGAGGAACTCTGTCACTGCGCACAGCTTGTTTAGCCGATGAGGGTAAGGAGAGGCAATAGTGTGAAAGGCATTTCCACAATGTACATTTCCGTTGCCATGTAACAAATACAATAAGCAAGCTACTTTCTGCACAACTTTTTTTGAGAGCTTGGAAAGCTGTCTAATCTTTAAAGCTTTCCAGGCTGTTTCAAGTTAATATATATCTAAAAGGTCAGGCAGATGTTTCTTGAAATCCACATTTATCTCTACTGCTTCTTTTTCATGGAATATACCGTTAACTACTCTAGAAACATCATGGCTTTCAGTGAGAAAATGTAATGCATAATGTGATGTAAAATGGAAAATCTGCGGACACATGTATTTCTTTTAATGCACAGAAAAACTAAGATCTAGAGTTCCTAACGTCTCACACTCAGAAACTAGCCATTATTCTAGGACTTAAAAGGCAGGTCACCTACAAACCGTATCAGCAGAGATACAAGCCCACGTAGCTGAACTACCTCTTCGAAAAAGCTGAAAAACCATTTAGCTTTTCAAATCCTGAAACTACACGTGCCCCTTTGGATTCCATGTCCAGAAATCCCCAGTTATCTCTGGAAAGAGAACTGGGTTAAACTGAACTTCAGTTCACCTCTGACATAATCATTGGACTTGCGAAGAGAAGGAAGAGGTAAAAAAGAAGTAAACTCACCTGGATTCAGACCTGGATCTAGACTTTGACCTGGAACGCCTGGAATCCTCCTTAGATCGAGATCTTGCAGGGGTGTGCCTCCCCGACTTGCCAGACCCATGAGCACTTCCGCTTCTGGAAGCAGAACGGGATTCCTGCACGCAGATATCGAAAGCCTAATTTGTACACAGTTTCTCATTTACCTAAGGTCTGTAAACAAGCTCCAGTGAAATAAATGGTAAAAAAATCATATCTATGTGTCCGGGCAGTTGGCATTAGAACTGCCTAGATTTTTAAAAAGGGTTTTTTTTTTTTTTTCCCTGGTAGACACTTCTTTACCCTGCATATACTTTTGCTATTAAACAGATAATGCATGCATGTTTAGCAAAATATACAGGGACACAAACAGACTAGTAATTACTTAGCGTAGTGCTTTCAGATTCCAGATTACTTCTTATCTTAACTTCATTTTTATTCCTTTTCTTCATTCTTCCGTTTCAAATTCTGACTTCTTTCATCTTCCCCACTTCACACAAATTGCTCAATATTCTACAAGTGGGACTTCTGGTCTGATAATTAGCATGCATTCACTTTCTTTTTTTTCAAATTTCAGCTTCACTTATTCCTGAGCTTCAAATAATTCTCATTTATAAAACTTGTCAAATGGCGACTTCCGCATTTTCCTTCTTCAACATTAACCTTAATAGAAAAAGAACAGGATGAAGAATATTTAAAAACTCCAGGATAAAATCTAGTGCCAAAACTGAAACTAGAAAAAAAAATCTTTTGTGAACTTTTACTATATATGCAGTTCAAGAATTGAATCTACCAAATGGCCTACGATTTTATAAACAGGTTCAGTCAATTCAGTTTAACTTAGTACTAAGTAACTGAATTTGCTATTTATGCCTATATTTAAGAGCAAATGCACAGAGGATCAACCGAATATCTACTAATGAATTCTAGCATTAGGAAACTCAAAATACTTTGCCCTGTCAGCCACATACTTAAGACAAAATCAACAAGAAGTGACTTAAGCAAGGTCCCTACTGCGGCCAGAGACAATGAGCTGATGTGCTTTTTGAATGCAGAAAGCACAACAGGGTTGGTCCTTCGATGACTTGAAACTACGGTACTTTTTGGGACATTTCTTGCAGGCCTAGTTTAGAAGGTTTATGAGCACACTCACACCTACCCCACCTGCACAAGTGTGATTACGTACGCAGGCTTCATGCTTCCAAGGAAATCACCATCTTCCACCGACTGAAAATGCAATTCTGTGCAAAACACTCAAACACTGTTCTGGGATAACACCCCATCTACTCTCTTTCTTACTTGCGATCTTCCTTGGTAATGTCATAACCTAATTAGCATTTTCAACTTTTTTTTAAATCAGTGTAATGCTTATCTTCAGTCACATGGCTAGAATACTTGGTTTGAAAACACTAGAAGGTATTCTTTTTTTTCAAGATATTAAAGAAAATTTAAAATTCCACAGCAGAATTCTATTTTCATTTTAGAAATCAATTTGCTAACCCAAAATTTAATTGTGCTTAAACCACTTCCATACAAATTAAAACCAAAGTTTAGCTGTTTACAATTGTCTACCATACAATGCCGGGGGGATGGGGCAGGACACAACTTGCAGGATAAAGAAGTTTTTAAATTAATACCAAGAGCAGAGAAATAAAGCAAAGTTGATCAAGGCCATATTGTTCTCTGTCAAAGTGTTTGGGGAGGTGTTCTAAACTAAAATCACCTCATATACGAACCCTGCCAAGGGCAGTGCAAATATTGAGAACTAATGTAAGTTACAAATAACAAATTTAAGCCAAACCCATTACTACCTTCAAAAGAAAACAATCCATGGAGAGTTCCGAGTTAATGTGTTAATTAAGCCATAAGAAGCCTTCAACTCTTTTTTTTAGGAGTTAGACCAAGAGCAAACAAAAGCTAAAAACCAAAAGGAAGGCTGCTCTTCATTTGAGGAAAAACACTTCTGTTCACAAAACATAAGGCTCTCAGACTCAGGCTAGACAGAAGGAGCCACATCCCAAAACAGGTGGCCTAATACTGAAAAGGACACAAGAAATGCACAGTGGGAGAGAAGCAGCAGGGAGGATCTTGCCCATAAACGTACCCTGTACGCCTTTTTAGGAGTCAGTAAGCTTTGAAGAAATCATGTTAGCATAAGCAAGCAATGGAAGTCTTCATCCATTTGATACATTTTTTGGAACAATCCTTGCTATATTAAGATTGATGTGGAAACCAGACACCTAAGATCGGAGAAGAAACTTAGGGAGAAAAAAACCTGAAGACAACTGTATATCTGAATTGGAAAAATAAACAGCTGGCTTATTTTCATCCAGTTCCTTTGGGCTTTACAACATTTTCCACTTTTTAAACATCCACATTTTGTTTCCAGATAATCCTCCTCCAAAACCTTTATCTCCAATCTACCACATTTTACAGGATCAGGCCACTTCTGTTTTCACTTCCAGCCTCAAAGGAATTCACTGCACCTCACCTGCTCCGGATATTACTAAGACTGGTAATAACCCCTAAAATTTCAAGGCTGTTACCCTTCACAACCCTCAGGAAATCTTCCCTACTCCAAATTTCCACCACCAGGAGCCTGCAGCATTCCAAGGGCGACTGACACCCACTGAGGGGTCCACACGAGCCACTCCCACAGCTCACTTACGTTGGAGAGTTTCCTGCTATCTGGTTTTGTCATTCTTAATATATTTTCTTTTTCTACTTTTTGCTGTTTGTGAATTTTAAGGCCTTTTTAAAAACCACCAAAGTAGGCTACTGTCATGACATACGGAAGAAGAGAGAAGAAGAAACATCCTTCGTTATCCTACCGATATTCAAACACTGCTGGTAACCAGATCAAGACTGGTGTTGGCTATTAAATAACCATTTCTTTCTAACCTTGAGTCAAGTGCAGATCTTAAAACCCACCAGATCCCTTGATCTTTACCACCAACAGTTCTTCTCCTTCACCAGGCATTACTGGAATTCAGGTGGAAGCTCTCAAGTCCAGGCTTGTGCTTTTCAAATTTTCTTTCCATACTTTAGGCACATTAAACCAATGAGTAATACTGTAGGGATGATATTTTAATGCCTCTAAGCACATTCATAAAGATGCACTACAGCCATCTACTCTATAAGCAAGGAATGTCACAACAGCAGGATTATTCTGGGGGCAGTAAACAGAAAAGGTTTCCACACACAGAAGCAGCTGTAAAGTATGTGAGGACCATGTATTCTTTGCACTTCTGAGACGTTTTTCCTCATGGGAAGAAAAGTCACAGATTTCAGTTATAATGTAAGATGGGATTATAAAAATACTGATAATTTTGACTCTAAATTCCTATAAACTTACGTATTTCCACTTCTTTTCCTAAAGAAAGGCACACCCTCACATTCTGCATTATCAAATCTGCAGTCAGATTTATTCAAGGTGTAATTGTGCTAACTTCACATTCCTTCAACCTATCACCGAATTTAGCAATGGATCCAACAGAAAAACAGCAGCTTTTGCCTCTCTTCCCCCTGAAGCACACAATCACCAGATCAGATCACTGATGGGGAGCCTGGGAATCCACCCAGAAGGAAAAGAGAACCATCTCAAACTGCTTCCTTAGACCTTCTTCCACAACTCAGTAACAGAATCAGCATTTTTGAAAAGATATATGTAAGCAGATCTACAAATTGAGCATTTGAGTTACTCTGATAAAAAATGAACAAAAAAACCTGACTACCATATTAAACAGTTTCTAATCAGACACATACCAAGTAATCACTACCAATATTAACTAATTCACAGGATCAGACTCACTATTTTTTCCTTTCGTCTTCTTTCCAACCCTTCCATGCCTGAATCACATGCCCTTCAGGGAGCACAGTTTTAATGAATGAAAACAAAATAAAAGTGACTTGGAAAAACGTGGTGATTGTTACAGCATACTGACAGTATTTGAAGTACATTCCAGTATTTCAAGTATTGGTGGCATTTAATAACGTATAGTCTTTTCAGTTAAAAAAGGTTTCCAGAGTTTAATCCTACTGTGGAGTATAAGCCATAAAAGAGAATTGGACTGGGGATTTCCCCCCCCCCCTTTTTTTTTTTTTCTTTTTAAACTGTGACACAAGCCAGTTTAAGTTTGTACTGCTGCTGAAACAGCAAGTTCCATTACTTGCGAAAGGCACCTGGTATTTCTACTTCATCCCCAATGCTGACATGAGGACTCCTGGCTACACAATCAAGTCAAGCCCGCAAACCGATGCAGCTGGAAACAGAATCAGAAAAAAATTTCTGCTGATTTAATTCCCAGATCTGATTATACAAACACTAGTACATGGGAGTAGGAACACATTTTCAGGAGCACAATTCTTGTTGGCAGCATGGGCTTGGAACAGCCTAACAGACAGTTGTAAAGTCATATCCTAGATTATTTATCCAAACACTGTTTCTCTACTCTGCAGAAAGAAGCACTTCCAGCTTGAAAAGGTAGAAAGCCACTGACTTGATAAAATATAAGCCTTAAGTAAGCAAAAAAATATCATAACTAACAGTGGCAAGAGCATTAGAAAAGCCACTCCCTCATCTAGTCTGAAATGGCAGGTTTGTAGCTTTATGGTTTTATCTCTTAGTTTTACAACCATGTACACTGCATACAACTTACCTATTTCTGATTCACAACAGTTCAGACATAACTCATTTTAAGCCTTGGTGAAGACTGCCTGCACACCATTTCTATTTTTTTTAATAAAAATATATAAAAGGTAAAATAAAAAAGCGGGTGGGACAACAACTGCTGTCCTATCCTACCTTCCACTATCACATTTCAAAAAGACTTTGCTATGAAGGTTTTAAAATTTCCACCCATTCTGATTGAAAATACAATGCAAGTTATCCTGGCAAACTTTACTAAAGTTACGCTACCATCTTAAACTGGTTTTCAGCCTGACTTGCACAAGAGCAATTAAATCAACTTTGTAAAAAACTAACACACAGAAATCCACCTTAAGCAAGTCAGAAGTAATACTCCCTCACTAAAAATATACCTGCTGTTAAGAGTAACATGAAGACATCAATGAAAAGATAATACTGAGTGTGGCATGAGTCTAATCCCCATCTTTCCGTGTTCATGTCCATCTAGCATTTTCAGCTTCCCGGAGACCAAATTTTTCTGACCTACTTTGCAGTAGAAACACATCATTAAAGCTTATTATAGTGAATCTGAATTTAAAAAGGCCCTGATCAAAGAGACATTGCAAGACGCTGCAATTTTGTGCTCAGAAGTATTACACTCTCTCTAAATTTTTTCGCCACCTCCAGTAAAGGTTTAAAATTTATTTATCTCCACAACTCCCTCTGATGCTGCAATAAGTTAAAAAGTTACAGATTGATGCTGAAAAAGAAAAAAAACTCCCAAACCCAGTACTGACCGCTGTGCTTGTCTATTGCGGTAAAAATGAGAGACCTCAAAAGAAAGCAAGACTGCTACACTAAAGAAAACAAAACTACAGGTAATCTGTATTGTAAGAAGTGCATTACAAATGAGAAGCTTAGCAACTCATCTCCTGCAGCATTAGTAAAATTCCCCCCAGCCAGGACACCTGGCAGTAGCGCTGCCGTTTAAGAGACCCCCTGCTGCAGGCTGCACAAAGCCCGGCCGCTGCCCCAGCCCAGCGCTCAGGCTGAGGCTTCACCCTCCGACTACGCCAATCGCAGTTTAATTAAGAAAACAAGCCACCTGGATGCAAAGGCTGCAACTACACCGAGCAGCAGTGTTAGTATTTTACAAGCAAGCGCCAGGAGTAGCAAATGGAAGCTCGATTTCAGAAGGAATTCACCAGAAGCGAATCGCAATGCAG
>NW_010147148.1:976-1317 GCF_000699245.1 Pterocles gutturalis | reverse complement strand
GGACCCCTATGATGCCATGAGGATGCCGGTGACACAGCGGGGACACCTGTGATGCCATGAAGGTACCCGTCACACGAGGACGCTGGTGGCACCACGAGGACATTGGTGACACTACGAGGACGCCACTGTCAGGCAGGTGGTGACAGTGACAAGGCCAGTGGTGCCAAGGGGGTCAGGGCCGGATCCTGGTGCCACTGTCCCCAATCCCAGTGTCAGTCCCCAATCCTGGTGACACAAGGCCAGCTTCCAGTGCCACCGTCCCCAATCCCACTGTCAGTGTCCCCGATCCTGGTGACATGGTGCCAGCTCCCAGTGCCACTGTCCCCAGTCCTGGTGACACC
>NW_010147148.1:0-949 GCF_000699245.1 Pterocles gutturalis | reverse complement strand
CGTCCCCAGTCCCAGTGTCACAGTCCCCAATCCTGGTGACACAGGGCCCGATCCTGGTGACATGGGGCCCGATCCTGGTGACATGGGGCCAGCTCCCAGTGCCACTGTCCCTGTCATCAACTCTGGTGCCACGGGGCCCAATCCTGGTGCCATGGTGCCAGCTCCTGGTGCCACTGTCCCCAATCCCAGTGTCACTGTCCCCAATCCTGGTGACACGGGGCCTGATCCTGGTGCCACAGTGCCAGCTCCTGGTGACATGGGGCCCGATCCTGGTGACACTGTCGCCATTCCCACCGTCACAGTCACCAATTCTGGTGACATGGGGCCCGATCCTGGTGCCACAGTTCCAGCTCCCGGTGCCACTGTCCCCAGTCCCAGTGTCACTGTCCCCGATCCTGGTGACATGGGGCCCGATCCTGGTGCCACTGTCCCCACTCCCAGTGTCACTGTCCCCGATCCTGGTGACGTGGGGCCCGATCCTGGTGATGTGGTGCCAGCTCCCGGTGCCACTGTCCCTGATCCTGGTGACATGGAGCCCGATCCTGGTGCCACAGTGCCAGCTCGTAGTGCCACCGTCCCCAATCTTGGTGACATGGGGCCCGATCCTGGTGCCACTGTCCCCAATCCTGGTGCCACAGTGCCAGCTCCCGGTGCCACCGTCCCCAGTCCCAGTGTCACAGTCCCCAATCCTGGTGACACAGGGCCCGATCCTGGTGACATGGGGCCCGATCCTGGTGACCCTGTCGCCATTCCCACCGTCACAGTCACCAATTCTGGTGACATGGGGCCCGATCCTGGTGCCACAGTTCCAGCTCCCGGTGCCACTGTCCCCAGTCCCAGTGTCACTGTCCCCGATCCTGGTGACATGGGGCCCGATCCTGGTGATGCGGTGCCAGCTCCCGGTGCCACTGTCCCCAATACCAGTGTCACTGTCCCCGATCCTGGTGAC
>NW_010147147.1:0-5265 GCF_000699245.1 Pterocles gutturalis | reverse complement strand
TAATAATAATAATAATAATAATAATTTGCTCTCCTTTAGTATTACGGAATCAGAATACAATAGAATAGGACAGAACAGAATAGACTAGAAAAGAACAGAATATTTCAGCTGAAAAGGACCTACAATCATCATCTAGTCCAACCTCCTGACCACTTCAGGGCTGACCAAAAGTTAAAGCATATTATTAAGGCATTGTCCAACTGCCTCTTCAACACTGACAGGCATGGGGCATCAGCCACCTCTCCAGGAAGCCTGTTCCAGGGTTTGACCACCCTCTCGATAAAGAAATGTTTCCTTATGTCAAATCTGAACCTCCCCTAATGGATGTAGCTTTGAGCCATTCCCATGCATCCCGGCACTGGATCCCAGGGAGAAGAGCTCAGCACCTCCCTCTCCACTTCCCTGTCTCAGGAAGCTGTAGAGAGCAACGAGGTTGCCCCTCAGCCTCCTCTCCAAACTAGACAAACCTGGTGTCCTGAGCCGCTCGTCAGAGAACATGCCTTCTAGCCCTTTCATCAGCTTTGTTGCCCTTCTCAGGACGCATTCAAGTACCTTAACATCCTTCTTAAATTGTGGGGCCCAGAACTGCACACAACACTCAAGGTGAGGTTGCACTAACACTAAATACAGCAGGATAATGACCTTATAAAAGCAGTTTTATTTGACAACACTGCCTTCAATCAATTGCAGAGCAGTTTAGACAATGCTAGATGATATCAAATCACCAAGAATTAATTTCAAACTGGAAACACTAATTGTAAATTTTTCATATTTAAATGTAAGCCCAAACATGTTTTCATTTAGAGTATCTTTTGGAAATTAGCAAAGATCTACATCAGCTTCAATGCTTAATGAAAATGTGTTAGATTTGTAGCTGTTATTGGTAATTTTATAACCAAATGGATGATCAAAGCTTGTGTACAGATGAAGTTTTGTTTTTCTACATTAAAAGGTGCTCTAAAACTTTGAACCTAATACTATTAACTGAAATTTCACATTGGCCTTAACAAGTTTGAAAAATTCTATCGTACTGAAAATCTGAAAAGCAAGAATTATTGCCATCAAAAGGGAAGAAACTGATTGATTACAAGACACTAATCTTAAAAGTTCTGTGCTTTATCCAACAGGTTGCAAACATGGTGAATTGTTATGGCATTGAAATATAAAGGTCAGAACTTGTAAAACTAGTTTTAATAACTTCCTTCATCAACACTTGAGTAATAACTCAGATCACCTTCTCTGAATAGAGCTTAAGCACACTATTATTTCACAGATAGCTTCTCACTTGGTTAAGATCATTTATACTCCAGCAGGTTTTTTTGAATATTAAATTAATTTCAATACTCTCCCTTTCACAAGGGACAAAACATCTATACATTCAAGAAATTTTGACAAGCATGTACACAAGCCACATGTACATGATTTAAGTAAACCACGTGTGGGTTGAAGAAACAAAAGGAAAACTTACATACTAAAAATGTTACCACAACATCACACAAATCAAAAGTGATTTCATTCTCTGGCACCATTTATCTTCTACAAAGTTAAAGATTTTTTGCAGAAGGCATTTAATGATCAAGTTTTCAAGACAGCTTGATGCTTAAAACAAAGCAAATCTCTTTTAAGAATTTAGAATCAGCTTTACAATCACTGTTGCAAATATAAGGAAAAAATAACACCTTGAAAGATAAGAAGAGCAAACTCAATCTCAACATTGCTGTAGGGGAAAAAGGACAAGCAAATGTACACCCACTTGAAAAAAAATGATGGATTTCTGATGGAAGTGCTAACAGAGTATCTTGTTATGCTCAAATTTTCAGATACACAGCTCTATAGGAACACTGTTTCAAGGGGATTAATCAGAACAAAAGCCAACTGAGCTGTGTTTGTAATATCTTCAGTGCCTTAATCTTTCAAAAATGTAGTAGGAAGTGCTATTGCAACCAGAAAAATGTCTTTTTTTTCAAGAAAAGATACCCCATGTTTAGCAATGATTCACGAGCAAATTATTCTTTTTTTTCCCCTATCTAGAAAGGGCTGTAGACTCCAGACTCCCTATAACCCCATTAGTATAACAAGCAAATGAAAAGGTCTAAAATGTACCCCAAATCTAAGCAGGATTAAACCTGCCCATGTAGGACACAGCAGCTTCGCAGGTCTGGCCAGCTGTAGTTTCTTCGCCCTTTTACCCTGTGCTAAGCATGGGTAGCAAGCCTGTTGTAAAATCCCAAGTGGCTATCTCCAAACCTGTACAGAGATGTCATAATGATGCTACACTCGGGCCCACATCCTGAAAGACTTGAAAAAAATGTATGAAATAAGTACATGACATAAAGTAAACGAAAAATTATTGTGCTGCTAAATGTAACCAAGATCCCATTTTTTAACCTTGGCTTTAAAATTAATTTACCTGAATTTAGTTTAGTTTAAAAAAAAGGAATTTAGTTAAAACCCCAGTTTTAACGTAAAAATTCCGTTTTAACTTAAAAACTCAGTTTTAAACTTTAGTTTAGCTAAAAACTCCATTTAACTTTACTGTTAACCACTGTAAAATTAACTCCAAGTCAGGTACCAAATTTTCCTGTGCGATGGAAACTCCAACAGGTTTTGTAGTGCATTGTTAGTCCACGCAAATAAAGCACAGAAGGATTTGGACAAGCTTTGTTTTCCTGTCACTTTACAACTTCTTTCAGATGGACTGGGTTTGCTCTCCCACAGAATATCACAGAGCAAATGAGAACATCTGGAACAGTTCACTACTTTTAAAAATTATTATTAAATAAAGTATGCAAAAAAAGATTTCTTCCCCTCTCCTCTGTCTGCAGATACACTGTAGCATGATTTATGATACCGTAAACTTTGGACCATCTTCAAAGATTTCTTTACAATAGAGGAAAGATCTCTGAAAATGTTCCAGACACTTGTAATCAGATGTTTAGCCACCTCATTTTTATTCATTTTGCATGTTGGGATTTTTTTGAGGGAGGGAGGGAAGATGGCTTTCTTTAATGCTCTATTCTTTACTGAGCTGATAAACTATATAAACTCCACACAAAACTGAAGTCTGTGTTAACCGTCTATCTATGTTGTCCTCAGCACATCAGGTGACCTAAGGAAATTTGAACATTCTATTTTCAAACAGAATAACTCATTCATGATAAGGAATTAGCTGATAGCAACAACAGAATATCAACTTTATAGAAAATACAGTCACTTTCTTCCTAATGCTGGCTGCTTTAGACATGCATCTCTTGGTCAACGGCAATGGAAACAGGCTGCCCCCAAATATCAAATCCACATGTTCATGTGCTTTGCCTTAGTTTGATCACATAATTCTTCAACTGCTTCTAACATTTTTTTTAAATATGCAAATTGCAATATTTCAAGAGTGAAAAGGTGGGGGGGGGCAGGGATGAGACAGGGGTGACAATAATGGCAGGTTTTACTGAAAATGGAGAAATACCTTTCTGTTCTCTACATTTATTAACAGGTTCTTGCTTTTACAGTTTTCTAGGTAGAAGCAAAACATTGTTTTAGCTTTCCTTCTCTAGTCAATAAGCACAAGCTTTGTGAGAAGAAACGGCTGCTTCAAGGAAATAAATCTTTAACAGGAGACTGAGGTCATGTGTTACTAGGCATGACAGAATATACACAGAGTGAAGTAAAGGGGCAACATAAGGCTGCAGAGAAAAGCTTACATACATGTCAAGATTTCCTCAGGCTACAAAACTCTCCTGTTACTTAAAATTAAGAACTACTGCAGCACTGTGTTATTAGTAAATGGCAACTTCACTTACTACTAGAAGCTCATCTCTGTGTAACTCAGCTCATGTAAAAGCAAAAAAAAAATTGGAAGATCTTAATATACAGTGCACTGATTCACCTCTGATAAGCAATGCACATAGCACTGAAAGAATAAAGAGATCATCAGCCACTGTTCTACATGGTTCACAAAGACACATCCTAGCAAAAAGAAATTCAAGGATTGCTCTCTGCTTCTTCCTATTCTCAGAAACACTAAGCGCTTAACCTACAAGATCATTTTGGACAGAACCCAGAACTCTGTTACACGGGCAGCCAGTAGCTTGTGCCATGTTCACTTCTGTTAAGGGTACATACAAAACCTCTAGGAGGAAGCATGAAATGAGAGGGAGCTGCCAATCTGCCCATCAGTGCAGAACCATTCATGCAAAGAGAGGTAAGAATGCACCATAATATGCATCCCAAGTGACACACACACATTTCATTCTTATGCTCATTCACAGAATCACAGAATCACAGAATGTTAGAGATTGGAAGGGACCTGGAAAGATCACCTAGTCCAATCCCCCTGCCGGAGCAGGAACACCTAGATCAGATCCCACAGGAACGCATCCAGGCAGGCTTTGAATGTCTCCAGAGAAGGAGACTCCACAACCTCTCTGGGCAGCCTGTTCCAGTGCTCTGTCACCCTCACTGTAAAGAAGTTTTTTCTCATATTCCAGTGGAACCTCCTATGTTCCAGCTTGAACCCATTGCCCCTTGTGCTGTCACAGGATGTCACAGAGAAGAGCCCGGCTCCATCCTCCTGACACTCACCCTTTACATATTTATAAACATTGATGAGGTCACCCCTCAGTCTCCTCTTTTCCAGGCTAAAGAGACCCAGCTCCCTCAGCCTTTCCTCAGCAGGGAGACGCTCCAACTTTGCAGAGCACTGGAAACACGCACATGCATACATTTTCTGCCTGCTCATGCAAGGAAACCAGATAACCCCCACCATCCTCTCGTAATTCAGCCCTCAAGTTAGGCCCACACACAACGCATCGTGTCAGTCCCATTCATCTCCTGCTCGCTCAGGATACCTCATTCATCCATTCAACTTCACTCAGAGTCATTCAGCCCTCATCTGCCAACTCCCTCCATCACAGGCCAATTCTTTCTCTTGATACACTTGTTAGGTCAAGGACTTTTTAAGTCACAGGGTATAGAGCTTCCCCTGAAACCTCACCGTGAACACCTACTGCTTTGGTTATCTGGTATTCACGGCTATCTCCTCGTCCCCACAGCAGCCAGTATTTCTCTGGGCTGTCAGTTACCTCTCCCGTACAGCCTTGGAGAATCTCCTGCTTATCCCAATTCTATGAGTCTGCTCCAAGGGAAGGTGAAGCACATCCAGCAGGCCTGAGCTCTGTTACCACAAACTGGCAACGAACAACAACGCATCATTGTTATTGATATATATTGATATATATATTGATAGGCAAGGAAGGAGAGGAGGTGGGG
>NW_010147146.1:0-587 GCF_000699245.1 Pterocles gutturalis | reverse complement strand
TTAATACCCTCAAATAGCGACTATCGACTTCTCCATACGGCCCATAAATATTAATACCATTCTAATTAGTTCCTTTAAATACGGTGCCTAAATTAGTGTTTCCTCGGCAATAAATCAGCGGCGCTTTGGCTCCCTGCTCACGCCTGTGGAGCAGATCACCAGCTCCCCCACCTGCCCCACGGACAGTCGCTGCCTGCTGGGGATGGGACCCACGGCAGCCCGGGGGCAGCCGTGCTGTGCCGTTCTGTGCTGTGCCAAGCCGTGCCGTGCAGTGCCGTGTGGTGCTGAGCTGTGCAGTGCAGTGCCGAGCCGTGCCAAAGGGAGGGCTGGCGGTGCTCGGTTGGCTGTGCTCCTGCTTCGGGAGTTTCAAGCTGTGGGGTGGGGAAGGGCGGGTGGGTTCAGGGCTGCAGGACCTTGAGCCGTCCCGCGCCAGGAGGGTGCCGGGGTCCACTGTGGTGATTTCTCACTGTGTACGAGGCTGTGTCAGCCCACACCGGGAGCTGCTGCATGGTGTTGGTCCTCGGCACAAGCAGAAAGTGCCCTGCAACTTTAGCCAGGCGAAATACCGTCAGTCCATTTCTCCCCTG
>NW_010147145.1:34567-38012 GCF_000699245.1 Pterocles gutturalis | reverse complement strand
CTAACATTCTGTGATTCTGTGTGATTCAATTAGCAAGTGTATGTTCATGACAACCCATATTTCAAGCCAGTTAAAAACATGCTTACTAGTAACTAAAGTAAATGAAATTATTATTTAATATCTAATTCTGAAGAGTGGCACAAAGCCACCAATTCAACACCAGCTGCCTTACATCATCTGGTATGTAGGTACTCCTGTGAAGACAACTCCTTCCAGGAGCAAGTGTCAGAAGATGTTTACACTGAACACAAAGAATATGCTCTGCTCATCAGTCAATGCGATCTTGCTACCTTTGTTTTTTAAATGAGTATTTGCATTTTTGTTCTGTTTGTGAAAATGTTATTAATGCAGAAAAAAAGTAGGTGCCAGGTGTGGCAGAAAAAAGAGGACGGTCTCTTAGAAACACTGTGAATGATAGCCTCTAGCAATCCTCTTGCAATACTTCAGCAGCTTGGATTTAATATTCCATAAAAGGCTTTTCCAGGGATGCTGACACATGACTTTTCTGCATTCAGTGGTGGAGTTAATCCATATTGCATAAGAAAATTGTGTCTTATGTATGTATTAGGTGTAGCTTGCTAGGTAGGCTCTTTACAAGAAATCCTGGTGCCTGAGGAGCAATTCACACCTGCTGGAATGGAAGTGTACATGCCATGACCATATTGCCGTTATCTTAACCAGCTGAGCTTGATGGCTTGTCTCCCAAGTCTCTCGCTCTTGACACTAGCAAGATCACTAACGCAATTGGACAAGAAACCCACCCCAGGGGTGCTGTAGTCCTTCTGCTCCCTTTGCAATCAGGTATGTTACATACAGAGCCATTTTAATGTTGTGTATATTCCTAGTTTCACATGAAATTGAAGCAAAGTCTAGCCTGTGTCCAGCCAACAGTAATTGCTATTAACAGATGAGCCAGGGGAAGCTCATTCTGAGATTTTCCTTTTAAATTCCAGGTTTAGAGGCAGTTGGGTAAAAATTTATTTCATCAGAAGTAAGGGTGATGCACTTAGTACTGTCCCAGTTAATATGCTGCCAGATGATATCCTTTTTGAACAACACAATAATCTTAGTTGACAGCTTGATGTATTTACTCAACAGCTGAATCCAACACATTAAAGCCTGGCCTAGAAAACCCCACATTGCTGCTGCTGGAAGAGCCAAGGCCAAGCCCATGCTGTGGGCAGGACTGGTGACGGTTGGCCATGGTTGACATGGTCACAGCACTTGTGCAGCACAGCTCAGGCAAGGACCAAGGCTGAGGGCCCCAGTGCAGATCCCAAATGGATGTGTGCAGGCCCCAGCTGAGGCTTCTGACAGCCCTTCCTCACACCGCTTTCTCCATGGTGGCCAGCTTGGCATCACCTCGCCGCCCCATGTCAGAGCTGGCCTGGAGCACCAGTGGCCAAGCCCCCAGGAGGAACGGGGGAAGCAGGCACAAGGAAGGGTTACAGAGAAAGGCCATTACAGGTTGTCCATGCAAATTAGAGCTTGTTGGTACATTCAAGGCTGTGACAGAACTTGGTGTGAGTACAGGCAAATAAATCTGATGGCAATGGAGAAATTGAAGAGCAAGGAACATATGTGGAGGAAGTTATGAGAGACCAGGCAAGTCAGAGCAGCTGCTTTTACAGGTTGCTGAGACAAGAGTGACTTGCACATTGGCAGTAAATAGTTTATAAATTCCCCAGTCAATATCACTACAAGGATTTTCAGAAAGAAACATCAGCTACTTTAGCTTACGTCCATGTTAAGTCAAAAAACAGGTGTCCTGTGGGAACGTCCCTTGAGTTTGGTATGCTGGGTGTCACCCAGCATGAGATGCTGTGGCATTTGAGAATCCACACAAAAGCTGGGTTCTTCACAGGCTGCCTCCGTGGGAAGTCCCAGGGCTCATAACCCACCACCCGCAGCAGCTTGTGTGTGTACTGGGCCTCAGGGTCCGCCCTTACCGTATGTGTCAGATGAGCACAGATTCCTCCACATCCTCCCCAGTAGTAATTCCTCTTACATCATGTCTCCATGACTTATTTCAGAGAGCTTCTGTGAATGTGAAAGATTCCTCACTCTTCCTCTACAGGAATGGCCAAACAACCAAGACATGCCAGTTTGCTTGCAGTAAGTATGTGCCTTGTCTGCATTTTGTCTTTGTCTAAGTAAAGTGATCATAAAGTGTCTGGAAAATGATCTTGTCTTTTGTATATGATCTGTGTGCTGTATTAGATCAGTATGAAAGTAAGAGTTAATGTAGGAAATTGTTTGGTTGTGTCATTCAACCCCCCCCCAACCCATATCTGTTTCATCTAACTTTTTTTGCTAGTGAATTGTGAGGATACAATGTGTAAGAACAGCAGGAAAAAAATTCACACAGTGGAAAAACTGCACTTTTATCTACTTTTTGCATCATGATCTAGTACATCTCAAAATAAGCAAATGATGCTAAGGACAGCAGAGTAGCTTATTTCAAGGGATTCAACATTAATCTGAGGTAGTTCCAAGCACAATTTAAGACAAGGCTGTTGGAATTCACTAGAATAAAAATAAATACATGTGTTCCTTAATATTATTTTCTTTTTTTTTGTTTTTGAGAAAATAAAAATCTGCATATAACAGTTTCTGCATTTTTTTCTACTGTGGGAACACCTACTGTCTTGATCTTGTGTGTTCTCATTTGAAAGGCATTTGTTTTCTATAGCAATGTTCGAATTTGGGACCATTGGCTGCCACTTTGCTTTTGGTTTTTAGTACGTTTAACACCCAGTCAGAACCAATTAAACATATTCCTTTTGATTTGTGGAAAAGGTATTCTCTCTGAAAGGAAAAAAAACCCACTCTCCTCCTCTTCCCTAAGCTGGGATTTTTGCTGGCTCTTTAAAAGATGTCAGCTGAGGTCTCCTAGGGATGCTCATTCCAAGGGCATGCAATCAGCCACCCTCGAAAATAGCACTTGATTGTTCTCTCTTGGCCAAGTTGCAGCGAGTGCAGTTCTGATAAAAATGTCAGAGCCGCTTCTGGTTGGCCAGCAGGCGCTTAGCCGTTAATTAAGAAATACCATTTCTCCTAAGGAAAGTGAGAGGGACCAGAATCTGATTTATATCTCTGTTTCCTGAGCTTGGCTGAGGTTTCGAACCTGCCTGCGGGCAGCCCTGCACCCTCGCCTGCCCTCTGCGCACCTCAGCCTCTGCCCGTCACAGCCGGGGCTCCCCAGGTGGCTCCGCGTGCCTGTGGAGGATACCCTTCTCTCAAATTACCCATCTGGTCTGACGTTGAATGGTCCTCCCGGCTCAGCAACAGCAAGGAATGCCAAAGCCCTTCCCAACATCACTTCTGCTTTCTAAGCGTCTTTGTTCCCTGCTGCCTGTGGTGAGCGCAGGAGGTGTGAGGCTGCGTGGAAATTGCTGCTACTAGACAAGAGAGACATAAAGTACACCCACCAAGTCTCCAAAAT